>NC_056607.1:4923567-4962164 GCF_018340385.1 Cyprinus carpio | reverse complement strand
TATGTGCAGTTATCACTTTGTCAAAGGTAAGTTAATAAAACTTACAAAGTATACCGTTCGCCTACTGATGAGGCATTTTCAGTCACTCCGTAACAGAACCCACAATGATATACTTCTCGCTGCCCTGTGGCACTCAATCCCAACTAACTCTGATCGCTCTCACTATCCATATCATAAACACCCGCTCACAATCGGCAACATGCCAAGACAGAGTTGTTTTTTTGTCTAGTTTCAGGCAACGCAGTTAGCATTTTTACATTACGTGCGCCACGATTGTTTAAAATAGCAACTGCATTGTGCACCCCGGTGTGCCGGCTTATTGGGCATGCTGGTATTAAAACAACGAGGTGTGTTCAGGCTAGGGTTCTAACACATTTCACCTGTATGACAGTTACTTTACCGTAAACATTTGCATATCTATTGTTAAAAAAAAAAAAAAATCTCCCCCATGCATATGGCATTTTAGTTCCACTCGGCTGCTTCACGCTGCATTCACTTGCCTGCTTACACGAAACGCATGTTACAAGCAGAGAGATTGGACAGGGACAGAGATTATATTCTAATCGCCATTCCTCACGGCAAAAAAGAAATCAAAAAAACAATCAAAAAAGAATCTGCAGTAGCCTAGGGGAATACTTTGGGTATTGAGTAAAAAAAACCGAAAAAAAACACGCTGGGGTGTCCCTTGAGGACGGGATCCAAATTTGCTAAAAATGTGGTGCACAGTGTTGGCCCCAAAGTGGCTGCAGGCAGGCAAATATCATCCAACTGGTTTGATCGTAATTTATGAATATATAACTATGGATCTGTGATACTAAAGGATCATCACTCCACTATTGTCTTAATAAAATACCTTTGGTTTCCGCTTTTCTTCTTCAAAGACCTTCGAGTCAGGCCCATGACCCATGGAGGCAGAGCTTTCCATCTCATTTTCGTACCTTGAAACGCCTGAAGAATGGTGTTCTGCTGAGCGACACGGATAGTGACGGTCATATCCTCTCGATTCTCATAGAGTACATAGTTATATTCTAACTTACGATCTGTTTTTGACCTTAACGTCTGAGACACGTCCCTATGGTCTTAATAGGATGACCTATACAAAAAAGGACACAGAAGAAAGTAGATTTTCCTAAATATCGCGCTGGGCAAACACCAGACATCAGACCGCCAGTGGCTCACAGGTGCTGGCATGGTGTACAATCAATTCTCTAAATCTCACTATTGGACATTGATGTAGTAGACCAGAATGTTGCCAACACACAAGATCTCCAACAGAAATCCTTTTTAGTGCAGTGGGATTGTGGCTCATCGTGGGAGTGGGCTTGTATTCCCATAGAACCATAACCCCCTCCAGTCAAGGTATAAGTTTGACACATTGACTACCCCATGTGACAAATGCTGTTTAGACAGAGTCGAACCCCGGCCTGGCCTTACTGGGGGGTTTTTTTTTAGTAATAAAACATGCTGAAGATTAACTTTCCCTCACAGAACTGAGTACAATTGCATAGTATGCAATGCACTCAGAACACAGGTTACCTTAACTGCATGTGTTCTGCATGGTGAGGAACAACCACCTCCAGTACCTAATTGTAACTGTACTTAAATAATTTGGCAAAAATGCAGGTTTCTGCTAAGAGACACGCCCGTGCCATCTACCCTTCCACAGCTAACAAGAGGCAAAGAGGCAAGTCCGAACTCGTGTGCCCCGGCAGAGTACGGTCTGGACACAGGGGTCAACCCCTTTGAAAAATTACTTAAAAGGAAGTCGGGGCCTAATAGTGGTCATTGGGCCCTTCATGAAATGCTGAAATAACCCAAGGCAGAACCCTTGTTTGTACTGGCAGCCTTGCCTTAATCCAGTTGAAACAAAACTGTAAAAAAGAAAGGAACTAGTGGCAGAGAACTGGGTCCCACCTTAGTGTTCACACACACCAGTTGTAAAAAAACTTTTGTCCAGGCTTAGAGAGTAATTGGCCTGACTGAATAGATGGGACTCTAACATTTTCTCAGGGTGTCTCATGTGTCTCTAAACGTGTTTTAGAGACAGACTCCACAGAGACCATACCCACAATGCAGAGCAGTCAGTGTTGTTGATGCCAAATCTGTCCGTCGTCTGTAACAAAGAAGACCCGGTCAAGGGTTGGCAGCTGCCATCGGCAGCCCTGGGTAATCAGTCAAATCAGGTCTGGAGCCATGGCCTTCCTGTCCAGAATGGAGGCCACCATCATCAAAGAGGTATGACCCTCCTTGATCCCCCTTGGTCATATCTTTGAGATTTGAGAACACAGAGGCCAGAGCAGTCCTCCTGTATCTATAAGGGAGTATCATTCCTGACAATGAGTTGTTTCCCTGGATTGCATAAAAATCAATCTGGGATTTTTTTCCCCCATATCGGGTTTAAAAATTTGACCCACTACTTTTGGATGTAAGGCACCCACTCTCCGGGGAGAGGCTCTGTCTTGTACAGGATATCGGCTGCCACAACTGGGATGTGAATTGTTCTCAGAGATGCTAGACAGGGCCATGCCCAAGTCAGTAGCTACTTAGTCAACCTGGAGGGGGGGACTGGGCCACAGCGTAGCGAATTTCCCATTCCCAACCTTGGTGAATATATATGATACACCACAGAGGTGCTGCCTGTTCTCACTAACACATTCTTGTTGGATGAAATGACTATAAAGCAACCCCTTGAGGCAAGAAAACTGCCTTTAAATTTGGCATATTTGTGTGTTTCCGAAGACAAAGGGAGCTTCAACGTGCCACTAAATGACCAGCCTTGCCAGACAGCTCTTCAGCCCTGTCAGTGATGGCATCTGTTTGTGATCACTGGCTCTCTTCTGTGAGGAAGAACACCTAATGGAACTCCTCTGAGAAGAAAGTCTCTTTTCCTCCAGGGGAGCAGAGCCTTCATGTGCATAACTGTGTTACAAAAAAACAGCTTTTATTTACTCCTTTGTCTTTGATGGGATGGAGATGAAATTAATTAAACCCAAAACACTCTATGCCGATGCGCTTATCTCAACAAGCCCATAAGGATCACCACTATGTTGTTTCTATCAGCCAAAACAACTTCTGTAATTTGGTGCACATTCACCCAGTTTTCAAATGAGTAACCCCATTTTGCTGTGCGCGGGGAGGCACCTCTGAAATTACTTTTTTTTTTTTCTCACACTTTGAACTTCCTTGACCAATCCTCCACCATTTGGACTTCTTAAAAGGGAGGTCAAATTGCAGACTTCTGAAACCATGTACAAAACCTTGGGGGGAGGTAAAATTGACATGAAGCTATGTTCTTGGACACCATTTTGAATTACATCATGTGGCCCAAAACTGTTTTTAAAAAGACCTTTTTTAAGGGCAGGGGAATCTGCCGCAAGCCTTTGAACAGTACTCCTCAATGTTAGGGAAAGCTGCAGGGTTCTGGTTCTTGGAACAACCAGCATGGACAGACATCACTGGTAATCATATTGTGCTTCCTTGTTTGAGGTGGTTTTAAAAAAACCAGAATTTGTTGTAAAGGCAGCTGGGGGAATTGCCGCACAGCACCTGTTTGAACATGAGCTACCCCTCCAATGTCATTAAACAATTTTGGAATCAGGATCTGTCCAACAATTTTTCTTATAAGGCCCGCCGAGAAGGATGAAAGACATGATCCACAACAGACACATTTACGAACTGGGTAGTTTTCAGATTCAGTTGGTTGCATGTCCCTTGTGGCAAACATAAGTCTTGAGCCAGCCCATATTTGGCTTGTAGACAATGGGCACAGATTCCTTGGGATTTGTTTTTTAACGAATCACATAACATTCAAACGGTCCTTCCACTTCATTACCTTCGTTTTACATTGAATCAGCCAGTCTGTTGTGAAGCTATTTGAATGATTCAATAAATGGTTGTGTTAAATCCGCTATTTTGGGAAGTCTTGATAGACTTCGTCACAACACACCTGTCCTTCAATCTAGTTTGTTTAAGGCCGCCAGGATCGCAAAAATAATATGCGTCGTATAGGCAAATCCACAACCAAAGCATAACCCATATGAGCACAGCAGCAACAAACATACCCATTTATTACAATGAAAATTTGTAGTCCTTTTTACTTAAACTACACAAATATGACATTGCACAGCAAGTCATAAATGTACTTCTTCGGAATATCAGGCACCATAAAAATATGCTAATAACAAACATACAGCATGTCCGTTTCCCTCTCTGGAGAGTAAGCCAGCGTTTCATTTCCTTTGGGCCGAAAATTTGTTTTTGAAAACACGGAATCATCCATGTCTTCAACCGTCCATCTCACTTCATTACCTTTCATCTTTTCTAAATTGCAAATCAAGCCATATTCTGAGTGGCAATCACACAATTAAATTGTGGTACTCGCTATTTTGAGGCAAAGTGAAATAGACTGCGTCATTGACCAAAGCTAAAACTGTCTAAAAGTCAATGGAGCAGTATTTTGTTTTTGTTTTTCAAAGAGCGCAATAGAATAGGGTCTATAGGGCAAAATCCCCTTTTACAAAAACATATACTCTGCGCCACAAGGGTGCACGCTTACACAAACATTCCACAATATTTTTTACAAATTAAAGGATTACAATGTAAAAAAAAAAAATTATTCGTAGACTACATAAATAGAAAAATGCTACATGTTCATAACAATAAGTCATTTTTTTTCCAAGAAATTAGGCTACCTATTTGCTTGTGCTGGAGCATCTCCGTTTCCTCTTCTGGAGATGCGTGCAGTCTTTGCTCTTGCAATTCCTTCATTTCACCCCTATGGCACTAGCCACAACTAGCTCTTAAAGGGAATGGGAGATGAGACACTGATTGGTTTATCATTATAGGGAGAATATGGACAAAACCCCTTTTTGCGACCATGCCGACCGTTGGGGTGCGAACAATTTTTCCAGTCTTTAACTAGCAAAAGTTTTCAGACTTGCCCTAAGTGCAACCTGTGTCCTTGCGCTTTAGACCATGCACTTAAAATCATTAAAATAGGGCCCATTGAGGTATCAGGCATGTAAATATAGTTGCTCAGGAAAAATATATATTTTACACCATTTAATAGTTACCTTCTCTTATCAGAAACAGGCATTCTTTTTTTTTTTCTTCTTGTTATATTGTTTATAATGAATAGACTGAAGAGTACTAAGAAAGTTGTCTAAAAAATGAAGGAGGGAGAGGGTAGTAAATGATGTCCCGGGTCGCTAAGACTAGAACCGTCAGAGTTCGCTGTATACTAAAATGTCTTGTCATCAACTAAAAGAGCCAGCGGGGAAATTTTACCCACGCACATGACAACTGTATTTATATGGCTAATGAACATATTATTTCACTGTATTATGCCACTGTCTTCACAAAGAAGTGTCTAGAGTCATGGAATGATTATATCTAGTCATCGGCTATTTTTGTCCTGTTGTTTTATGTTCAAGACTTTTTTAATGCAGGCTACACTAATCCATATCAGTCAGTAGCGTAAGCTAAAAGAAAAAATAGTAGTCTAAATATTTTAGTGGTGTAAATATTATAATACAATGTCATTAATCAATAAATTAAGATAACCCATGCTTTTTTAAATTACTAAAATAGCCTATAGACAATAATGAGCAATAATAATTCACCACACTGCATATGATGATGCAATGACAAATTCAACCGCACAGCTTCAACTAAATATTTATTAATTTGTAAGAAATATGAAAGAATAAGAAAACAACACCATTAAACTTTGGTGTTAATATATAACATCATATATATATATATATATATATATATATATATATATATATATATAAACCCTTCATTTTATTAAAATAAATAATTTATAGATATATATATAGATAGATAGATAGATAGATAGATAGATAGATAGATCGATAGATAGATCATATATATATTTTTTTTTTCAGGGAACAGTGTAGCATCTGCTTAAAATCATGGATGATCATTGTGTCTTAGAGACCCCTTTTAGCCTTTTGACATTTGCATATAAACTTATATTCTACAGTTATGTGAGTGCTAAATTGCCATTAGGGTTTTCCTCCATTATCAAGAAGATCCTAAACAGATCAACAGGTCTCCCCATCGACTTCAAACACATTCCAGTGTCCTAGGAGACAGTCATCCTCAGTACCTGGCACCAGATGTCCGATGGCTAGCGAACTACCCCCCATGCTCACCATACACATAACACACACACACATAAAGACATTTTCTTTATTTAGACTATAATTAATCAGTTACAATTGTATCTCGTATATGCATTGTGTTGTTTGTATGTTTTCCCTATTATAGTAGCCTAGTTAAATAACCACTCGTTATTTGTATTTGTTAAGCTCTAAATGCTGATATTCAGGTGTATGAATATATCTCTGGTTTAATATCTTCTAGATGTTTCTTTCTTGGTATCAAAATTGTCTGTTCTTTATTCCTCAAACAATGATGTACACAATGTGTTTGTGAAATGCATAATACTATTTGTACATTATTTTAGGTAAAACTGCACCAATCCTCCAGACCGGCCATAAACATGCAAATGGATCATAAAGGGAGACAAAGAAAACTTCAACCACTCAAAAATGCATGCCTGGTATTGGCTATTCCACCCAAGAGGTGGGTGTGGATAGGAACTATCAAAAGTAATTAACTCAGACTAATCTTGGCTCAATTTTTTTTTTCTTCTTGAGATGGACACTATCCAAGACTCCTCAAAACTCTCCTCTTGAGTTTGATTTTCTGGCAGTTTTTATCTTCAAGTAAATTTGTTGATCTTTGGACTTTCCTGTCTTCAGAAGAACCACAGGAAAAGCTCCAACTCACTCCTAAAGAAATCATCAAGAACTTCTGTGTCTACCGCATCAGCAACAAAGCCAATGCAAGTAACCGTTTACAACTATTTAGATGCATGTTTAAGTCTGAGCCCCTTTTAAGGTGATTTTTGATTCTTTGATTCTCATCAGGTTGTGGTTAATTTATGTGAAATACTGCCATTATTTTGCTCTTCTCTCTCTCTTCCGTACTTTCCTTCATTATGTATATATGTGTTTTGCTTCGTTTTAGTTGTATGTTACAGTAGCTATAGTTTCATTTATTAAATACTTATATTCATAATTGATTGTCTCTGTGTGCTGAGTCACTGAATGTTGATCTTTGCTACATGCTAAACTAATGCTAGAACTGCATAAATTAGGAAAGCTATTGTGCCTTGGCCAGGAAAATAATCTTTCCTTGAATTTATAAATTATTATATTGTCTGCTCAGTGGACAGACAGATCAAATAATTGTAATACTGATTCTGCTACAGTTAATTCTAAGATCTAATCTAAATATTTATTATTAATTAATTATAACCAGTTATAATTAATTATTTCCCTTTTGAGCTAATTTGCTAAAATGGCCAGACTAGAATAGCAACACCAGAGTGAACAATAAAGGTTATGGCAAGACAAAAATTAAATAATTAATCTAAAGTTTGACCATTTAGAGTAACGTTAGGGTAAAACATGTAAATATGATATCTGGATCACTGTCAGATGAGCCGTCAGATGCTGAGCAGACCCAGGATGCATGACTTACCATCAGACTCTCCATCACTCATGGCATTTAGTATTTCTAATGCCTACCTTCCATAAATCAACTTCCTGCCCTCCATCTGAATTTCAGGTGTCATCAGAATGATGTGACTGCAAACAAGCCATCAATGAGCTCATAAATGCAAATGTATGGTTTATGAATGTATAATGTTAAATTACATAAATAAATTTTAATGAATAACCCAAGTGAACAGTGTAAAATATGATACAGGATTATGTTTATGAATAGCATTTTTTAACCATAATAGTTTGATTTCATAATGTTCCTACCACTGTTGGAAACAAAACCTACACCCCTTCTGCAGTGCAATAAATGGAAAAACTTGCATTTGCATAAAATGGAATTGCAATTCCTTCATTCTGAACAGTAAGATCTGTAAAATGCTTGCAAATTGTCTTGACCTTGTGACCCTGACCTGGGGAGAGGAATTATTTAAATATGTTTTCCACTTTTACCTCATCTGATTTAACATTTTCTCTTTCTTTCTCTGTTAGATATGTGATCCTCGATGAAAGGAGGAAAGCAAATTAAAAAGTAAGGGGGGAAGAGTTTTAAAACAAGAGGAGAAAAGGATTTATCTTTCAGACTCAGGTTCCTTCTCAAACAAACTCATTACAATTATTTCACAAATTCATTGGCTTCAATCAACTGAGAATCAAGAAATCCACTCTGTACCCTTTTCTCAGCCATTCCCAGAACATCAGAAAATAAGATATATTTATATATGATCTTTGAAGTGCGCTTCCAAAACACAACCCTTTATAGCCTTGTGACTGTTGCAGAAAACATCCTGTTTGACAGCTGCATGCTTCTAGATGATTTAGAATGTTGAAGTGTATTCCATGCAAAAAAAAAAAAAAAAAAAAAAAAAAACCTCTCATATTATTACCAGCGTGTTGTGCAGCTATAGTATACAATCATGCAATGAGGCTGATTGTAATGGTTCCCTGTTCAATGAAAATAGCTTTAAGAATGTGAATCTCTGGATACAAATGGATTATATAAAGTCTGTCTGAAGGGAAATGCACGCATCCACTAAGAGCATACACAACACATAATGAATTATATAAGCAACCCAACTAATGGATATTAATGGGCAATTAACCATGCACAAATTGCCACCAACGAATATAATTTGCATAGAACTGCCTCATTTGAGATTATTAAGCATTAGGAGATGTCATCCATTATTAGTGTGGAGTATTGTGGCTCAGTCTTTTAAGAAATGTTCCTGCATTTAAAGTAGTGAGAGTGGTAAAGACTTAAACTCAGACAGTAAAGCCAGCAAAAATGTGCACGAGGTCAGGTCAGTAAAGAAGCTGCATTAGCCTCAGCTCAGCCCTTTAAAATCGATGTAAACTTTCTGAAATGACCAGCAATTCATATACCTTCGTTTTAAAACATGGAGCACAAAATTAAACCTATACTTCATAGTATAAAAATTCAGCTCTTCAAGGGTATTACTGCTGCAGTATCTAGCTTGTTTATATTGTTAACACCAGTGATCTTGTTTTATTTATGACATCTGGGTAGCTTTCATTCACTGTGGTATTCCAATAATGGATGTCTTAATAACAGACAATAAGTTAATATCAAACATTGACAAACAAAAATTTTAATCTATCAGTCCATCTCTTTCTGCCTGTCTCTATGACCTCCAAACTGTTGTAATTCCAGGCAAGGTCTTGTCAAGCCAGCATTCAAAGTTTCAGTGGATGAATTTTATTTAATTGTAGTGAAAATAAATAAATAAATGCAGTAATCTACAATCAAATGGATACACACATATAATTGTCACAGTTGTGTGTTTATTGTCTTCATGTTTAATCAGTTCAAGCGTTTCTATATTCTTCTTTTTTTTCAGTCATAGCAATAGCTGGATGCCTTTGGGTTGTAGCTAGAAGGGAGACAACTACGGCCCGAAGTGATGCAAAAGCTTGCCATAAAATAACAATCAATAAAATTTGCTACTTATTCAGATTATTAACATCTACACCTACCCCAACCCTAAAGCTACTCTTACAATAATGCAAATACAGTATTTAATTGTTGTTCATCGTAACAAAAATGACCCAATATTGATGTGCACGTGCCCAGTAAGCCATACAATTGGGCCATAGTTTTATCCCTTCTTGCCCCAACCATGCCTTTGTATATATTAGGGATTTCCTAGAATGTAGTGAGTTACAATGTAGTATTACAATCTAGTTATTACAATGCAGCGTTTTTAACAACATACAACAATTGCAGAGAAATCTAGACCTATCCAAAATAAAGTCCGATGAAGGTGCTGTGTTTGTTGACTCCAGATCCAGACAATCCCATAAAGGTGATCCGCAGGATGCTCCGTTGTAGTGGCTCTGTGTTCTACATTGTCAGGGAGAGGACTATTTACATCCAACTGTTACTTAAGTTTTTTTTTTTTTTTTTTTTTTTTTAACACGAGACATAGATTACATAATATAAACTGCTTAATCGGCCATTTTCAGTAAGAGTTACTAAATAGCCTATGAAGTGTTTGTATGAATGCTGTTGTGCATTGAACTTGAATCATATCCAACAGATATCTGTTTTAAAGCAGTGGGTGAGAAATTCACGCCTTGATTTGTTTAATAAAGGCTTGCCTTGATATTCTGTTGACAAACATGTTTATAGTTGTTTATAGTGTAACATGTTTATTGCTAGCGCAGCATGAATAGACTGACTAAATAAATAAATAAAAAATAAACACGGAGTGTAAATTTGTAAGTTTACAATAGAAAAGCTAAAATGTTTTTTTTTTTTAAGTGTGACTGAGCAAATCAACTGGTTTGGTTTTGCCCCCCAAGCTTAAACGTCAAGCTACACCTATGGTAAAATTTGCAAATACTGTCTTAAATAGTCTTATGATGCAAATTGTAATTTGTGGCCCTTCGCATTTTATGTAGTTTAAATGTGGCCCCCTTGGCTTCCGAACTTGAGTAACTTTATGTAATGTGGGTTTTGTTTCATGTTTTGGGTTTTGTCATGTTGTAATGTGGGTTTTGTTTTATTTTGTTATTGTTTGATTGCTGTTTGTGTAATGCTTCCCCTTGCCCTCTTGTCTTTATGCTATTGGTTCCTCTTGTTCATTGTGTCATTTTCTGATTGGTTTATTGTCTTGTCATGTGATTATCAGTTCTGTTTACTCATTGGTTGTTTTAGTCATGTGCCTTGTTCCCCATTGGTTTGTTCATATTGTGGCAGGGTGAAGAAGGACACGACGAGTAAGTACAGGTGGGTTCCCCGAAGGGTGGATTTTATTAATAAATGAGGTGGTAGAAGGCGGTGAGAAGAGGTGGTCCGGTGTGGGGTGCTCAGCTTCCTCTGTGCTCTTGTGTGCTGTGGCAGTGTGGGTCCGTTGTGCTCTCCCGTGTGCGGTGGGGCTGGCGGTCACACACTGCTCTCTGTAAGCAAGATAGACAAGTCGGATTTGCTGGCTCTGCTGGAGACATCGCTCACCTCTGTGTTTCGTTTGCTGTGCTTAAGTAGGCAGTTCTTGATGATCCGCAGGTGTGGCCGCTCAGCCCGTGACGAGCAGGAGCAGGTGTGACTGCTAGGTTTCCAGGGCGACGCTGACGAGAGCTCGGGACACGTGTCACACTCCCCCCCCCAAGCGTCGTCCTAGTCCTGTGGAGAAGCGGGGAGACTGGGGGAGGGCGGGGAGTGGACCCTGACAGACCTGTGAAAGCTGCCCAAACCCGAGAGAGTCCGTCGGCGTTGGCGTTGGCCGTCCCCGCTCGATGTTGCACGGTGAAGTTGAAGTCCTGGAGCGCCAGGAACCACCGCGTCACTCTCGCGTTCGTCTCTTTGGCCCGGGCCATCCACTGCAAGGGGGCGTGATCTGTAATGAGAGTGAAGGGGCGGGCCGAGGAGGTAATACCTGAGCTCCAGGACTGCTCACTTGACGGCCACCGCCTCCCTCTCCACCGTAGCGTACCATCATTCCGTGGGGGTCAGCTTTCGGCTTATGTAGATCACCGGGTGTTCCTCGCCGTCGTGGACCTGGGAGAGGACCGCTCCCAACCCGGTGTCGGAATGCATCCGTCTGCACCAGGAAGGGACAGTTAAAGTCGGGCGCTCGGAGTACCGGCTCCGTCTTGGATGATTCCTTTTTCACGGTTGAGTGACTGTTAAAGTCGGGCGCTCGGAGTACCGGCTCACACATTTTATCATTAGGTCAGATCTGTCAGGGGAGAGGCTAAGGAGGAGAAGTTAGGGATAAAGCAGCGGTAATACCCTGCCAACCCCAGAAAGGCCCGCACCTGCGTCTTGGAGGTGGGCCGTGGCGCGGAGAGGATTGCTGCCACCTTGTTCTCCTGAGGTCGGATCAGGCCACGACCCACCTGGTACCCCAGATACTTGGCTTCCGAGAGGGCCAGGTGACATTTTCGGGGGTTGGCAGTCAGTCCAGCCCGGCGTAGTTCCAGTAGCACCCTCCGCAGCCGCTCTAGGTGGTCCTCCCAAGTCTCCGAGTGTATTACCACGTCGTCGATGTATGCCGCCGCGTAGGCCTGATGCGGCCGGAGGAGGACGTCCATCAGCCTCTGGAAGGTGGCCGGTGCTCCGTGGAGGACGAAGGGAAGGACCCGGTATTGCCAGTGTGCATTTGGAGTCGAGAAGGCCGTCTTTGGCTTGGCCTGTTCCGAGAGGGGGACTTGCCAGTATCCCTTCATGAGGTCGAGGGTTGATATAAACCGGGCCCTTCACAGACGATCCAGCAGCTCATCGACGCGGGGCATCGGGTAGCAGTCAAACTCGGGGACTTCGTTGAGGCGGCGGAAGTCATTACAGAAGTGGAGGGTGCCGTCGGGCTTAGGAACCATGACGATGGGGCTGGACCATGGGCTGTGAGATGGTTCAATTACCCCTAAGCTCAACATCTCCTGTACTTCCTCTTCGGTGGCGTGTCTCCGAGCCTCCGGGACACGGTAGGGCCGCTGCCGGACGATGGTTCCGGGTGGCGTGCGGACGTCGTGTTCCAAGATGTGGGTCCGCCCAGGTTGGGGGGAGAACACATCCAGAAACTGACTGACCAGGTGCTGCAGCTCGGTCTTCTGGGCGGAGGAGAGTTGAGGGTCCATGTCCACAACCACGGGAGCCGCTTTGGTGTAGGCCGAGAGCTGAGGCCCAGTTCCGACCCAGCGCTTCAGGAGGTTGATGTGATAAAGCTGGTCCCTCCTCCGTCTTCCGGGCTGCCGCACTCGGTATGTGACGGGGCCGACCCTTTCGGTGACGGTGTACGGCCCCTGCCAGGTGGCCAAGAATTTGCAGGCGGCCGTCGGGACCAGAACCAGGACATGGTCTCCTCGCTGGAACTCCCGTGGTTGGGCCGCCCGATTATAGTGTCGCTGCTGGGCCTGTTGCGCCTTGACGAGGTGCTCCCGGACGATGGGCATGACTCGGTCGATCCGCTCCCGCATCTCCCGCACGTGTTCCACGGTGGTACGGTGTACGGCTGGTTGTTGTTCCCAGGCCTCTCGGGCAACGTCGAGCAGACCACGGGGCTGGCGCACCCGAACCCCGAAGAGGACGTATGGCAGCATCTTGTCCCAGTCTCTTTTATCTTCGGTCGTCACCCGGCGCAGCATCTGTTTCTGGTTCTGGTTAAACCGCTCGACGAGCCCGTCGGTCTGGGGGTGGTACACCGTAGTGCGGAGCTGCTGGACCTTCAGGAGTTTGCAGAGGTCCGCCATCATCTGGGACATGAACGGGGTGCCCTGGTCAGTCAGTATCTGGGATCGGATGCTGACCCGACTACACAGCAGGAAGAGCTCCTGGGCGATGGCTTTGGTAGTGGCCTTGCGGAGGGGAATGGCCTCAGGGTAGTGGGTGGCATAATCCACGATGACCAGGATGTGTTCGTGCCCCCGTGCGGACTTCGGCAGCGGCCCCACTAAGTCCATCCCGATCCGCTCGAAGGGCACCTCAATGATGGGCAGCGGTATCAGCGGGCTGGGGGGAGGGGTCCGTGGTGAGGTCCGCTGGCAGGTTGGGCAGGCTTGGCAGAACCGCCGGACTTCGGCCTCTAGGCCCGGCCAGTGGAACCAGTCACGGAGGCGCTGGACGGTGTTCTGTACTCCTAGGTGTCCTGCCATGGGATGTGCGTGGGCTATCTCCATCACCGTTCCAGTCTTGCTGCGCGGGACAACCAGCAGCGTCTTTTTTTTTCCTCCCCCCCTCCGCTGTGCGACACAGTACAGCAGGCCATTTTTCACTATAAAGTGGGGGGTGGGGTGAGGTGCCGGTTGGATTTCTTTTCCGTCCACCACTCTCACTTGACCCCAGCAGTGTTTTTAACCGGTCGTCCACGTGCTGCTCTTTGGAGAACCCTCCAGCCCCCGTCACCTGTTGGTACAGGTCATAATAAAGGTTAGGAGTTGAAGGGGGTGACTCACCATCTCTGGGGCTGTCCGAGGCCAGCAGCACGGGACGCCGTCGGATCCTCTTGCTGGGCTTCCGGGACGGGCGGTTCCCGGCCGGGCCGGCAGGCTGAGTGATGGAGGCGAGCAGCTGGTCGAACCCTGGCCAGTCTCGCCCGAGGAGGACCGGTACCGGCAGATCCTTGACCAGTCCGACATCTATGGGCCAGGCGCCGGGCGGCGCAGCGATGGTAACCCGTCGTGCCGGCACGTCCCTGGTGTCGCCGTGCACACAGGTGATGGAGAGCTTCATTTTGGCTTCAGGCTGCGGGGGCAACACCGCCGTCTTCAAGAGGCTGACCACGCTGCCGGAGTCTAGAAGAGCGAGGAAGGGGCGGCCGTTTAGGTGAACCTCCGCCTGCGGCGCGTTCTCCGTGTGCACGGCGCAGCCTGCCAGCCAAGGTCGTGGCGGGTGAACGGGGTGCCTCGGTGGGCATGGGCTCATCTCGAGGGCCGGGAACCACCGGCCTGCTCACCGGTCGCTGGGTGCCCTCTGGCGTGCGCCACTCCTGGACCACCCTTCGGGGAAACGGCGGCGCTCTCTCCCCAACCTCCCGGTGTTGGGTGGCCTCCGCCAGCTCGATGGCCTCCACCAGTTCGTCCACGTTCACTGGGTTCCACATTCCGGCTGCCTGATGTAGCGGGCGAGGAAGGGCCCGCAGGAGACGATCCACGACGACACGTTCCGCTACCTGGTGTGCGTTGGGACCCCCGGCCAGTAACCAGTGCTGCGCGAGATGGGAGAGATTGGCCGCCTGAGCTCGGGCCGGCTGTCGTGGGTCGAAAACCCATTCATTAAAGAGCTGAGCGGCGCTGATCGGTGAGAGTCCCATCCGGCCCAGGATTTCCTTTTTCAACTCTTCGTACGACTCGTTGAGCTCTGGGGGAAGCATGAAATAAGCCCGCTGGGCCTCTCCCGTCAGCAGTGGGGCGATGATCCGGGCCCACTCTGCCTTGGGCCACGCCTCCCGAGTGGCCACGGTCTCAAACATCTGAAGGTACGTGGTAACGGGGGTCAGGCAGCGGAGTGCGTGCGCCGGCAGCCATGCGGAGCGCGGCGAGCTCCCGTTCAGTTTCCCCTTGCCGAGAGGCCATGTGCTCCATAATTTGTTGCTGGCGGATGCTCACCTCGGTGAGGTGCTTCAAGAGCTCTTCCATCGCCGGGGGAGGAGCGCCACCTGAGGAAACCAGAGAAGACACGTGAGCCAACAGGGCGTGTGGGAAAGGAAAAACCAAAAAAAAACTAATCAAACCAGTCCGGCTGGGGAAACACCGCGTGGGTAGGGGTCGTTGGTGTCTTCTTCACTGTCCTGCCCGCATTCTCCACCAGTGTGGCGGGGTGAAGAAGGACACGACGAGTAAGTACAGGTGGGTTCCCCGAAGGGTGGATTTTATTAATAAATGAGGTGGTAGAAGGCGGTGAGAAGAGATGCTCCGGTGCGGGGTGCTCAGCTTCCTCTGTGCTCTTGTGTGCTGTGGCAGTGTGGGTCCGTTGTGCTCTCCCGTGTGCGGTGGGGCTGGCGGTCACACACTGCTCTCTGTAAGCAAGATAGACAAGTCGGATTAGCTGGCTCTGCTGGAGACATCGCTCTCCTCTGTGTTCGTTTGCTGTGCTTAAGTAGGCAGTTCTTGATGATCCGCAGGTGTGGCCGCTCAGCCCGTGACGAGCAGGAGCAGGTGTGACTGCTCGGTTTCCAGGGCGACGCTGACGAGAGCTCGGGACACGTGTCACAATATCATGTGTTTATCATTGCCTGTTATAAGCAGCCATGTCATTGCCCGCTGTTGGTGAGTCTAGTCTGTTTCAGTCAAGTCTGTTCATACCTGGTCAAGTCTGTGTTTATGTTTGGATTTTGGATTGCACCTTGTAAATAAACTGCACTTGGGTTCATCTACGCTTGCCTTCAGTGGACTTATCATTACAGAATACATAACCCAGAAAATGAACCCAGCAATTGCACTTCTGCAGTTATGTCAAGGCCATCGGGCAATAGAGGATTATGTTCAGGATTTTTGTGAACTTTCTAACCATGTGGATTTTAATGACGTGGCACTCAAAGACATTTTTCATCATGGATTAAACAAACCCATTTGTTCCCGGCTACCTGGAGGAAAAATAAACTGGTCTCTGGAACAATACATTGATCTGCTGTTGTGCGGCTCAATGTACACGGTGGGTTTTGTGGATAATGAGCCCCGCAATCCTACAGTGCCCACCACACCAGAGCCTCTTCGCACCCGACCGTCATGTCTGGAGTTGTTCACGTCATGCCTGGTACTCCAGGGTCTGCTCACGTCATGCCTGCTCATGCCACGTCTGCTACACCAAAGCTTGTTAACGTCTTGTCTGCCAAGCCAAAGCCTGCTAACGTCGAGCCTGCTACTCCAGGACCTGCTCACATGCCAGGGTTTGCTCACTTCATGCCTGCCAAGCCAGCGCCTGTTCACGTCAAGCCTGATATGCAAAGTCCTCTTCAAGTCACGTCTGCCAAGCCAGAGCCTGCACACATCATGCCAGTCACTCAAGAGATTCTTCTCAACATGGCCGCTATTGAGGAGCTTTGTTGCAAGATGGCCGCCACACAAAAGTCTCTTCACAAAATGGTTGCCCTTCTAGAGTCTCGTCAGGACATGGCCACCATTCCAGAGTCCCCGGCCAAGATGGCCGCCACGCCTGAGTCTCGCCATTTCATGGCTGTCACAGAGACTGTTCCCGTGACCTCAGTGCTTCCAGTAATGGCAGTCGCCATTTTGAGTGTGTGGGCTGCACACTGCGCTCCAGAGATGTCTGCTCCTGAGGCCTCTCCTGACAGTGAATCCAGAGGTGGTGGCTTCCACTGCAGAATCTCCCGAGGTGGTGGCACATACATTTGAAATCTCTGCCTGTCCTGTCACGGCCAAGGAGGCCATCCACAAACTCACTGCCTGTCCTGTCATGGCCACGGAGGCCACTCAAGAACTCACTGTCTGTCCTGTCACAACCAAGTGGTCTGTCCATGGCTGTGCTCTACCATGGCTTCCTGCTCTGCGGACACCGCCTAGCCACCCCACTCTGCCTGCTCCGCCATGGCTCCCCGCTAGGCCTGCTCTGCCATGGCTCCATACTGCTCTGGATCTGCTCCACGGCCCAGGTCCCCCTCTGTTCCATTGTCTGTCTCTGCTCCACAATCTTGAGTTCATCTAAGCTTGCCTTCTGTGGACTGATCATTACACTTTACCTTGAAACTGACCTTTCAATTTACTTTAATAAAAAGACCATAACAGAAGATTGATTTTGGTGCATCTTAATTATACTCGTCTAACTTATGATTCAGTAATGTGGACCTCTTTTATATTTCCAAAGCTCTAAACCACTCACTTTTCATATGTTGCAATTTCACAAAATGTCCTTCTTCTGAAAGTAGGTTTCAGGTTATGGATGATATGATGATAAAATGAAGACTGAATTTTAATTTTATGGGAGCTGTTCCTTCAAAAGGTAGTTCTCAGTAACTAATCAATATGTAAAAGCAGGATAATAATCTAATTTAATATACACAAATAAGCAAATAACCCGATAGCCAAATTGTAGATACTGGACATGTTTATTTTTAATCCTCATGAACTTTGGAAGTAGCATTGCGGTTTGTGCCAATAATTTAGAGCGCTATCTCAGAAAGTAATTGTTAGCTTTGTAAACAGTTTTGATGAGCGGGTAGCTGAGGAACAGAACGGCTGATTGTGTATTGATCAGGAGAAGGTGTGTGCTGCAGTCGGGATGGAGGTAACGGGGTGGAGGGGGGCTCCCTCTCACAAGGTGAAGGAGGTCAGAGACTCGGTCTGCATCCCAGTGTGAGTTCAAGCGAGGGTGGCGAACAAAAAAGCATACCTGAGATGATGAAGAGACAGGGGTGTGTGTTTGCAGAGGGTTTTACTCCATCCCCTGTGAGTGTGAATCAATGAAAGGGTCTCTGTAAATAAACAAACGCTTTTGCCTTCTGACCTGCCCATGAGGAATAGGTTAATAGTTATGTGATATTTTATGCTTGGTAGAGAAACAAGTGCGGTATCGAATACAGGAAAAAGCAAAAAAAAAAAAAAAAATGTGACAATGTCAATACTAATTTGACCTTTTGAGAGCAGGAGTTAATGTTTTAATTGAACGGAGAATAAGAGTGCCACACCACCTGTGAGAAAACACAAAAAACAAAATTAATATATTGTAATGCAATGCTGTTCTGACCTACGCATCGATTAGTGTTGTGTTTGAATACTTTATTCAAAAATCATGACATATAATGACAAATAACAAATACTTCCAAATGGTACAAAAATATTTGTTGGACTGATGATCTAACAATGTCAAGGTTGTCCTTTAATGCAAAATGCATGTCGTGTGCTATTTGTTGTATTTGCTATATACTGTTATACATTATAATACATTATAATTCCAGCAGGAATCTGAAATCCTCCAAACAGATCCTACTATGGTAGTTGTTCCTTGCTCCAGATTAAAGACAAAGGGTGACTGTGCCTTTGAGGTAATTGCTCCCAAGTTGTTGAATGCTCTTCCCTTGAATCTTAGATCTGAGGACCATGTAGACATTTTTAAAAAGCAGTTAAAATATTTATTGTTTAAACTTACCTTCTAAGTTGTTCACTATGTAGTGTTTTTTTTTTTTTTTTTTTTTTTTGTGTGTGTGTGTGTGTGTGTGTGTGTTCTATATTGTTCTGTTAATTGTTGCATGTTTTTGTACTGTTTCTCCATCATGGATATAAAGCACTTTGTGACACTTGCTCTAGAAAGGTGCTATAGAAATATAGTACTTACTTACACAGAACTTATCAAAAGTTTAGAAACATTGTTTATTAAACGTTTTTAATGAAGTCTCTTATGCTCACCAAGGCTGCATTTGTTTGATCAAAAATACAGCCAAAAAATAAATATTGTGAAATATTATAACAATTTGAAATAACTATTTTCTTTTGGAGTGCATTTAATTATTATTATTATCCTTTTTTTTTTCTTGACGCAAAGCTGAATTTTGAGCATCATAACACATGTCATTAATGTCACATGATCTTTCAGAAATCATTCTAATATGCTGAATTGCTGCTCAATTATTAGTGTTGCTTATTTATTAATAATGGTTATTATTATGATCATAGTCAAAAACAATAAATGCTTTATATTATGTGGAAACAACTTTTTAGGATTATTTGATGAATATAAAGTTTGAAAGAATAGAATCTATTTGAAATAGAATCTATTGTAACATTATAAATGTTTTTGCTGTCGCTTTTGGTCAATTTAATGCATATTTGCTGAATCAAAGCATTCATTTTCTATTAAAACACACACATACACAAATACTAAGCAGCACAACAGTTTTCAACATTGATAATCTGAAATGTTTCTTGCAAATCAGCATAGCAGTAGTAAATTTTACGTTTTTATGTTAGAAAATGTGCAAAATGTACCATCAAAATGCTATGCTGTTGCTGTGTGGTTGCTAAGATGTTTAGAGTGTATTTAACACAATGCTATTGGTTGCTAGAGTGTTCTTAAACAACAGTTTCTGGTACCATGCATTGCTTAGACTATACACTTTAAAAAACTATACACAAAAAAATGCTGGGTAATTTTTTTTTATCCCAAATACTGGGTTCAGCTTGTTAGGTAATTTTATTGGGTTATTTTTAATATTTTTTATCCAAGTGTTGGATAGTGTTTCTGTAACTAAGTTGCTGGGTCATTTTTAATGCTGGGTTATCTTTTTTTTCCTTCCCAGGTGCTGGGTTAAGCCTGTCTCTGATGAAACAACCCAACTGCTGACTTACAGTCAGAGTGAGGGCTTTTTGTGTCCACTACAGGATAGAGCAGTTCTCAGCGCCGCCGATTAGGTGCACTTTTTCAGTGCAATTAAGGTTTGTATACATTTTATTTAATTTATAAAATATTTAATGTGATGTAAATTATATTATTTTACACAATGTAACATAAGGACGAGATGTCAGCAGCAGTAGTTTCGCACGATGGAAACATCTTTTTTCTTGCATAACATAAATGGATTTTATTCATTATAATTCTGAGTTTAATTTAATTTAACATTAAAATATGTTCTCTAATCTCAGTACCGTTTGTTTATGGGCAGGTTTTGGAGTTAGCTACGGTCTGAAGTTTGCAGTTCCCCCAGCGAACAGCAGCACATCACTGGCGCAGATTTCGGCGACACACCGGCACGAGAATTAGCACTGTTTCGGTAAAAAGTGATTACAGAGAACTGTTGAATACACTTCAGTGCTACTTTTAAATGTGCCTTTTTTATTTCTAAAATGCTCATTAAACGAGTTTAAATGTATGCAATATTGTAATGCTGTATTCACCCAAATGAATTCAATTTGTTTCGTATTTTGTCCATGGGTGTTCTTGCTTAATAATAAATGTTCATCTTTTGATTATTGCTGTTGCGTTTAGTAATTCTGTGTGTGATTTTTAATTTCCAGCCCATTTAAAGCCAGCAAATATAATATTTTTTAAACAATAGATAACTTAAATAAAACAACCCAGCATGGTGCATTTAAGCTTAACCAGCTGGGTCAAAATAACCCAGCGTGAGTTCTGTCCAATATTTACCCAGCGCTGGGTTGCCAAATAACCCAAGTTTTTTAGAGTGTAGTCTTGTAAGATATTCATCTGTGTCTCTTCTTCTTCTTCTTTAAGACTGCTGATAACTTTTTCTGAGTTACATAAAAACACAGATTGGTCAAATTTTAATCTGGGGAAAAAAAAAAAAAAACGGATTTTTTCTTGGTTAACTACTAGTTAGTCAGACTAGTTTTTAATAGTCTTAACATAGAGGCTATGAAACTGGCCCTATAGGTCTTTACTTGGCCAACCTGCTTCATCAGAAAGGTCTTGCTGCTTGAGTGCAGTGTTTTGTTCATGAACACCACAGATAAACTGGTGTTTTTCAACATATCAAGTATACAACAATTACCAACAATGCAGACTTAAGCTTAAATAATAATTCTACAGTAACAACCAGATTTACAGACATCATCATGATGATTTTGCCTTGCAGTTTGGTGGTTTTATATGTACAAACACAGTCGAAACACAATGCCGTGGACCTCGTGATATGACTCTGGATTTTATAGAGGCATAACCAAACTCATACCTTTAATTTAATTATCAGGTTTACGAATGCATGCTGGCCCACCAACCAGAGACTAATAAACACTCCGACTCCGACTGAATGCGTTAACTATTACCCTGATGACCCTGGGAGCTTGTTATTGATAGAGGAAAAGGAGGGGTGAAAGATGAAGCGAGGGCCTGTGCGTGAGAGATGAAAAAGAGAGATGGAGAGAATGAGCAGCCTTGGCGGGTTTCGACACTCACTGCTGAGCTGACAGTGGAAGAGCAGGGTGTAATGACAAATGAGTAAAGAGGCCACAGCATGAGGTCCAAACGAGCAAATGGAGAGAGAGAAAGAGACAGAGAGGCAGAGAGAGAGAGGTTCTTCCTCATGCTCTGTAAATAGATAAGATTTGGCTGCTGTCAGTGTTCCTGTGTATTCATCACTATAATGTCTACCTTGGGGTTGGTTAAATGTTCCAAGGAAACATCAAGGTCAGTCTCTCGGCTAAATAATGTAATAAACTTTAGCAAATGCCTGATTTGTGTTTTCTTAATGTGCTGGAAATGACAGAGGACACCAAGCTGAGCTCATTGTGGTGAGCGATCTAATAAGCTTCTCTATCTAGTAAATAAGGTTAATGTATTTTGTTGGATCATTTACTTCCTGTGCTTAAAATGCCCTCTGATAAATCTCCCGGTGCAACACAGGATGCTATGTTCTTGTTCTGTTTCCTCGTTTCTGCACACGGCTCATTAGTCATAGAGGAATGTATGAGGTTAGATGAAGTATCTGAGGGAAAAAAACAGCCCTAGTTTGGACTGTGAATGAATTGAATTACCAGGTCCGACAGCAAACTCTGCAAATCTAAGCGCTTCATTTAAGATGCGTCACATGGACTTAATAACTGAACTCCCTGACCTTCGCAATCCGAATGAAGCGAGCCATCATAAATGGAATGTAGAAGCGGCACCTTCCTGCGAGAATGACAGGTGCAGGAAATTACATCATCAAACGCTGCCACCTGTCAGTTGATTGCCTGTCCTGTTCTGATGACTCAGAAACTCAATTGACCTGATTGTGTAGGTCTGCCCCGATAATCTAGCAGAATTTTTGCATCACATTCTGTTAGCCACATCAATTAGCAGGAACGGTGATGAGAATGACATTTAAAAAAGGTAAAAGTCAAACTAACTAATTACAAAACACATGAAAGTATAATAATTAAACTGAAAATGTAGTTAAACAACACATACCACTAAAAAATATATAAATAAATAAAATTATGTATAAAAATAATTGCATTATACATATCGGATTGAAAAACAAACTTGCAACTTTTTTTTTTTTTTTCTTAATGAAACTGATTCGCAATGCAGATACTGAAATCTAAAAAGTGGTTGAATTATTATCTGGATGGTTAATTGGAATGGGAGAACCCAAAAGAGCCCTATCACTCTCCTCTACATTGAATTTCACAAGATACAAGTCTAATTGTGACCATGAGACTGCTCTCAAAACACAGTGCTGAGATTTTCTCCAATTAAACCATTTTGTGTTCATTTTTTAATTTCTCCTCTACTTGCGTCAGCCCGACAGGGTATCAAAATGGATTCGGAGATATTTGCTGAAGATTTATCACTGTATCTCCACCCTTTAGACTGCATAAAACGGATGCTTGGAAAATAAATGTTAAACAGTCAAGGCCTGAATGTTGCAGGGGAATCACATTAACATCCTGCAAGGCCCTGAAAGCATCAGTTCAACCTTGACTATCACACCTGCACTTCCTTAATGGTGGGAACATTAAGATTCACATGATTTTGCCCATCAGCACTCTTATTTATAACATAAATATGTAGTCAAGACCAAGGCAACGTTTCAAATGAATGATACACTTGTTTATAGGGAAGACCGGGGCTAGCTGTTACACTTTTTACTCCAGTGAATATTTTTCAGGATGGGTTTATCTTTAAAAGTCCAATTCAATATAGATTTAAAATTAGACATTGGTCTTGACTACAAAAAATTACAATATAATTTAAAAGTTGTGGGTCTTTTTTTTTTTTTTTTTTTTTTGAAATAAATAAATACTTTTTATTCACCAAGGATGTTAAATTGATTTAAAAAAAAAAGTGATAGAAAAGACTAACATTGTTAGAAAACATTACTATTTTGAATAAATACGGTCCTCTTTAACTTTTTACTCATCAAAGAATCCTGAAAGGAAAAAAATAAATAAAATATATATTAAAAAAAAAATTATAATTTTTTTTTTTATTTTTTTTTTAAATCATAGGTTCCAAATATATAGGGGTGTAACGGGTACAACGTATTCATACCAAAACCGTTTCGGTACAGGTTTTTCAGTTCGGTACGCATGTATACCTAACGAATACAGTTTTTTTTTTTTTTTTTTCAGGAAATTCAAATAATAAATGGCGTTTTGACAGTCTTTGATGTGGTATGACAGATCGCTATATAAACACCTTGGAAAGCCGCTTCTGGGACAGTTCAGAAACCTGCTGGTATAATCCCAACACTAACACTGACTAGAGCAGCCGCGATCAGCTCCGGTTCCTGTGTCTGAGCCATGACGACCCACAGACTTGTGCAGAGCGGAACGCGATCATTCCTTCCTCTGTATTATTAGATCCCTTTCGAACGTTCACTCTCGTTATGTATGGGAAAAAAACTTTATTTTTCCTTTCTGCTGAAGCCTGATTTGTTCATGTTTGTGTAGCTGCACAAACCAATGGCGCTTCAGCCCGCCAAAAGGGGCGGGGCCAACCACTATATAAGTCGGTCCGTAGCACCATTCATCAGATTATTCTCCTCCAGCAACGAGGATCATCTCTTCGCTGACTCTTCTGCAAGAAGAAGCCATAGAAGAAGCTCCTGCTCTGCTCACTGCCGTAGAAGAAGCCAAAATCAGCTTCTTCCACGGCAGCCAAAAGCAGCAGATGCATCCGGCATCTGGGTAAGAGCAAATTTCCTAGAGCAAATTTCAGCGCGTGTTGCTTCAAAATGTTGTTGCCGCGAGTGTGGGTTCTTGCAAGTGTTTGGACTCTTGCACGATGAAGATGGGCCACAGCAAGTGCGCCACCTGCCTCGGCCGCACCCACACAGAGGCTGTGCTCGCTGATGTCTCGTGCTCTTTTTGCGAGAGCATAAGCCTTTCCCCATCTACGCTCGTGAGTTGCCTTGTTCTGTCAAGGCGATCTCCCCCCCCCCACCAGGCCCTCCCATCTTTTTTTCCTCCCCTAAGAGGAAAAAAAACAGTGGGGCAGCGGATCCTTTCCAGCAAGCCTGGGCAGTGTCACGTCAGCTCAGCGCCTGCGTGCCCCCGCCCTCCCCGTGTCCACTCACCCCAGTGTGCTTTGCACATGAGGACCAGCAGCCCCTCTTCAGCTGCGATCGGGCTGGTCTCATTCAGCTCATCCAAGGAGGACATCGTCATCAAGTACCGAGGAGGGCCAAAGCCAGACGCCAAGCTAATCTGCATCCTCGCAAAGACCGTGGAGTATCTGGGCCTCGAGTGGTCGGCTCCGGACGAGCCCACCCATGGCTTATTGGGTGAATGGTTCCTGCCAGAGATCTGCCAGCAATTCTCTCCCGTCAGCGCCCAGCCCCCGTTTCCCGCCAGCACCCAGCAGCCATCCATGACGAGCTCACCAAGATGTGGCAAACACCCTACTCGGCACGGTTGAACCCCTCTACTCCAGCAGCTCTCACCACAGTTGACGGCGCTGACGAAAGGGGATACACCAAACTTCCCCCCTGGAGGAAGCGATCGCCGCACATCTGTGCCCACCATCCTTCAAGTGTTTCAAGCCAAACTCCTCCGTAGTATGGACAAGTCTGGCCAAGAGCACTAGGAGGCCTATAAAGAGGTGCCCATAGCAACAGATCTCGCTCTGCGCGCTACAAAGGCCACAGCGCAAGCGATCGGCAAGACCATGGCCAGCCTGGTGGTGCTGGAGCGCCACCCTCTGGCTTACGCTGACAGAGATCAGGGACGATGAGAAAATGGCCTTCCTCGACTCGCCAGTCTTGCAGAAAGGGCTATTCGGCTCCGTGTTCACGGGGTTTACTGAAACGGTTTTCAGAGGCTCAAAACGTCGCAGGTGCTGCTTCACTTCCTCCCTAAACATCCTGGCACCACGGCTGCGGGCCGCCAGAAGAGCCTCGCTGCTCAGCCTGCAAAGCCAGCCCAGCATCAGTGGAAGAGGGAGCCTGGGCTGAAACAGCAATCCAGGCTGGCGAAACGCCTTCCCCTTCCCGAAGCGTCAAGGTCCCCGCCCACGAGTTGTGCTGGACCCTGAGCAGACGAAGCCATCCTGAGCGCTAGAGAGTAAAAGGAGGGGCCCCGTTCTCGCCTCGGCCGGAACGCACCCCCCCCTCAAAACAGCTCACCTTCACTCCTCACCTCTTCGAACACCTCTGAGAGATGGAGTTTCGTTTTCAGCGGGTCACGTCCTGCAGGTGCAGCGAGTACCCGAATATTTTACTGCTGTGATAGCGGACCCACATGCTTTAAAGAGCAAAATTCCTCATCCTCTCTCAATCAATATATACGGAACTGTGGCGAGTCAGCTGCCTCCTCCCTGATAATCACCGGCACCCCCGTCCTAAATCGCCGCCCTTCACCAGGCTCCCGATAGGAGTGGGTGTGGGAGAGAGGAGGGGCGCTGGACGAGTCAGGGCTGGCGGCGTGTGATGGGGCCACACCTGAAGGAAATGGAGCCTCATCACCGCCGCTGTTTAAAAGCCCAACGCGCCTCTCCTCGTGAAGACCGGTCTCTTCCCCGTGCATGCACACTGGTGTCCTCGTGGGTCCAGGAAGGGTGCGTTGAGGGACTCCCGCGCCACCAGAGACGTGAGCTGCCGGACCCGCGGTCCGGTCGAGAACCGCACCCGTCTACACGGTCCGTCGGGGCCAGGATGCCGGGCCGTCCATCCCCCTGCAAGCGCCGCGGCCAGCGAGGAGGATGAAGCCAGCTGGAAGAAGCCGCCGCCCCTCGCGCCCCGGACCGAAGAGGGGAGCGCGTGCGGCCGCCGGACTCCGCCCCTTACCTGGACCCTTCCTCCATGAACACTGCCAGACCCCCACGAACCCCGCAGCACGACGAGGACACCAGATTCCCCTGTTGTTTTGGACACTGTTCCCCTTTTGGACACTTTAATTCCCCCTTGTTTTGGTTCCCTCTTCCCTCTCTTTTTGTTTTTAACCTCTCCGAGGCCTGACGCCACGCCCACTGTGTCTGTCGTTGGCTCGTCCCGTCACAGAACGTAGACTCCCTGCTTTCTCAAGGCGAGCTCGTCGTTTGAAAAATAAAACCTCTCGCCTACCATTAGACAGCTTGGGCAGCCATTCCGGGAATCTCAAGATGGGTGTTTTTTAGAAACAATTTGACGAGGCTACTCGCTGTAGTTCGCTCGCAGACCGCCCCGCTCAGAAACATTGTTCAAACTTCTGTCCCGAGACAATGAAGCTATTGTTCTCCGGCAAGAGGTGCAAGCATGCTTGCAAAAGGCGCTGTGGAAATAGTGCCCCCAGCGAACATCGAGTCAAGCTTTTTCAGCCGCTATTTCCTCTTCCCCAAAGAGAGACGGCGGGCTCAGACCCATTCTAGATCTCAGACATCTGAACAGCTCGGTATGCGCCGGTCGTTCAAGAAAATTCTTGCGCTATTTGCCCCAAGGATTGGTTTTTGACCATGGATTTGAAATATTCTTACTTTCACATCCACATAGCCCTACCCGTCACAGACTGTTCTTGAGATTGATGGCTTCCCTCAAACCGGGGACGACACGCCCCCTGAGGGTTTTTCAGAGGCTTCTCAGCCTCATGGCCGCTGCCGCCACTGTAACTCCGCTGGGCCTGCTCCATATGCAGCCCCTCCAATTTTGGCTAAAAGCCCCGAGTCCCACCCCATGCTTGGTGGTTGAAGAGATTTCCGGTCAGGGTGGACCGCCACTGTATCGAAGCTGCGGCCCCCTGGAGGACCACTTGCCTGTTTCAGACAGGAGTGAGGATGGGCGTCCTTCCTTCCGGCCATAAAAGGCCACCACGTTCTGGTCTGTTCAGACAGTGGTGTCTTATATCAATCACCAAGGCAGTCTCAGGGTTTTCTCACGCCTCATACAGATTGGTTCGTCGCCTCCTTCTCTGAGCACAGAAAGAACTCCTCCCTCTCGCTAAGGGCGGTTCATGTGCCCGGGGCAAGATGAACCTGGGAGCGGACATGCTGTCCAGAGGCAAGGTATCCCCGGGCGATTGGGCGCTGCATCCTTAGACCGGTACAATCCCAGGGCTCGCCTGTATGCATTTCCTCCTATCACCCTGATTCTCCAGATCATCAGGCAAGTCAAGGAAAACTAAATGCATCCCTCCTCCTAGTAGCTCCGCTCTGGAAGAACCAGGCTTGGTTTCCAGAGCTGATGCAGCTGGTAACGGTGGCCCCGCGGCCCATCCCATTGAAGAGGGACCTTCTCTCGCAGGCGGAAAGGCATGATTTGGCATCCCCACCCAGAGTTGTGGAGCCTTCATGTCTGGTGCCTCGATGGGAGTCTGATAGGCTCCCAGCGAGAGTAATAGCAACACCATTCTTGAGGCAAGGGTGCTGTCCCACGAGACAGCTCTATGGCCAAAAATGGTCAGTATTTCTCAATTGGTGCTCTGCATGGCAAGTGGACTCGTTTTTATGGGACGTGTCCTGCATGCTCACTTTTCTATAACTTAGACATCCCTGCCCTCCAGGTGCAGATCTGTTTAGAACCTCCCATGTGGGTAGTGATTTCTCATGCCCTCATGTAAGTTGGGGCGGGATAATGCCTAAGTCCCTTAGGGCCCTTTATTAGTGCTCTAACACTGGACTCGCAGAGCAGCATGTAATTGTTGCTCAGTAGTGCGGTGTGAATGGATTTATTCCCATACATAATGAGAGTGAACGTTTGAAAGGGAACGCTTTGGTTACTTGACGTAACCTCGGTTCCCTGAGATAAGGGAACAAGCGTTATGTCACATGCCACACTACAAGCTGCATGGGAATCATATTGTTGTCGCTTCAGTCTATGATCTGATGAATGGCGCTACGGACCGACTTATATAGCGCTCGTGCCCCGCCCTTCAGTCTTCAGCAGAAAGGGAAAAAAAGAGTTTTCCCATACATAACGCTCGTTACCCTTATCTCAGGGAACCGAGGTTACGTCAACGTAACCGAAAGCGTTTTAACGTGACTAAACATGGAACTGAACATCTCATGCCTCATTTGCTCAAATCGCAGAAAGAAATCAAACAAAAAGAGCATGGAAATAAAATGTCACGTTGCATTTAATTTACCTCAGCAAGTCATCAGTCCTCTACAGCTCGTTAGTTCACTAGAGAAATTTAGTCTATGATAGGCGCATTTTGCGAAATAGTACTTCATATACGCATTATATTTTTACTAAACCTGGTAGTCTTAATTAATGTACAGTATGTTTAATTTAATTTTCTGTTATCAACAATAGTTTAGATTTTTTGGTTCTCCACTGCTGTTCCCGAAATCATTACCGAACCCGTGACGGGAATATTGAGGTACGTACCGAACCGTGCCATACTGTATGTTACCGGTACACCCCTAATATAGTATGTTATATATAAGTCTTCAAATCTATTTTTGGAATTTCCTGCAAACATTCCAGCGCGACATCCGATGTGTTTTTCCGATGAAGAAGATAGAGAGGAGAGAGTGAGATGAGATTCACTATTGAAAAGTGGTGTTTTCCAGAAGATCATCTGGCGTTCGTGTGTTCACAGCAGGTCTGAATAGCCATAACATCCTCTCACGTTAGAATGGCAAGCAAGGTTAGCTTTTGTTGGTTTATAACTGCCGTGGTTCAGTTAAAAGTTCACGTCCCCATTTTTCAAAAGATGAAAGCGGAAAACGATCGTTTTGGGAACTTTTGAATACACGTTACGACCACGTAATGTCTAGGTTTCAAATTACAGTTTTTAAGATTGACAATAAATGATACGAAAACATTGACAACGGGTGTTATTGTGTAGCCTTTTCATCGTCCAGGGTACAGTGTCCCAGTCTGTCTTGCTTGTCCCCATGAGAGATTCCTAGATTTACAGAGTTCATTCTCCGATAAGGCTTTCACCTGAGAGACGATGACCAGTTTTAACCAATTTAAAAAAAAAATGTAAGGATGGACTCAACCAAACCCTACCCAGAGACCAGTGGGCCTCTAAATTACGCCACTAGCCTGACCTTTATTCATTAGGACCTCTGTAGCACAGGGTAAATCTTAAAAGATATGACGGGGACAAATAGATATTGAAGGCTTAAGAGGCAGGTGTGAAGCTGAGACATGGATGGTGAAATAAAACATCCTACCTTACAAACGACAACAAGGCAGTTTAACCTACTGCGCTTAATGTAGGATGTTAAAATCAACTGACTCCTGAGATTAGAACTAACTGAATGGTTTGAAATATAAAAATGCTCACTTAATATAATACTTTGTTGAACTTTTTAACTTTTTTTTAGCAAATAAAGGCAGTATTGGGGTCAGCATAAGTTGCTTCTTTCAACAACCTCCACAAAGAATAATAATAATAAAAAAAAAACCCTACAGACCCAAATGTTATTTGAACGCAGTCGTGTACAAATGATTTTTATATTATAGTGTCAAATAATTACGAGAACCAAATAAAATGGATCACATAATGTTTTTTGCAGACACCAGTTTTGAGACTTGTCCACATAGTCGAAATGAATCCTGGACAAGGTGGCTGAATGTTTAATTTTGATCAGAAATATTTTTCATTCGATAAGGTTGCTAGAACTTTTTTTGGTTAACTATGTAGTTTCAACCTAAACTGAAGAACGCAAACCACAATTTTGTCAAATCTATATATTATATATATACGATTATGGCAGATACATTTCACCTTCCATGGCATGTATAACAAGTTTTCTCTACAATGCCACTGCATTTCCTCTCCTTGTTTTGTGTTTATGAGCCTGTAAACAACCCCGAACCGACAACGTCTCGGCAGAAGTACTGTCCCTGGCGTATACATAAAATAAATAAATAAAAATGTGCTGGATCCCAGCCAGACCACATTGAAGTCATACAGGAGGATAAAGCTAGGTTTTGACGCCTCTGCCTGCCAGGTGCCCTAGAGGAAGAATGGAATCTCTGGTTATAAGGCATAAAAATGTGGCAGAAAATGCTCAAGTCCACCACGCTGTAGGAAACGAGAGCAACAAACAGTATTTAAGATTCCATTGCAGTGCTGAAGTGAGGAATGGGGGTGTAAGAGAGAAGAGAAGTGTAGGAACGAGACGGTGTGAGGACAAGCACTAGAGAATGAAAAGAGGGGACAAATACGAGAAAGCCACTACTGGTATGGGAATGGGGAATGAATCAAAACTAAAGATAGAGTACGTGTGTGCGAGGGAGAGAAGACTAGATTAGGAGAGGAGAGTAAGGTGTCATGTTTCACAGCCTGCAGCGTGGTGTGACATCGCACTGCCGCTGTTCTATGATATGGAGTCGAACGGTCCGAATCGAGGAGCCAACTATTTTGCTTTCTTCTTCCATTCAGCCCTCCTGCCTTGCCTCCGGTTTCCCCACCTTTATCTTATGAAACCCCTTTTTTTTTTTTTTTACTTCAGTGTATTATTTTTTCCCTGTGTTTGTTTTTGTTGTTCTCATTTATTGAAATCTCTGTTGCTTTGAGGCCTCTGCAGTGTTGAGCCATAGACGATTTGGCAAATGAATAAAAACATGTCGCATAGCGTCTGCCTGGTTTCTCTGTTATTTATGAGTCTGTGTATGTGTGTGTGCGTTCGCAATATTTACAGTTTGTGCTATAGGTTTGATTTTATGTGAACATGAGCCTGAGGGTGAAGACATTGAGCTGTAACATTGTCTATTCAGTCAGGAATCCACCCCGGTCTGTATTAATTCATAGGAACAAAAACTGAGCAATTGCTTCAATATCTCACTCGCCTCGATGAGAGCAATCTGACATCTGAAACGCAATGAAAACTGGCCAACCGCTGCCAAGACTGTAACATAACACTGCTGATTAAACATTCATTTCTATCTTTGTGGAATGCCCTAATCAAACAGGTCACTGAAAAGTGTTGTTTACCTAACAAATGTGCAACAAGACTTCTGTTTCCGAGACTATTTTTTTTTTTTTTTTTTTTTTACCAGTAATGCTTTGACTTTAGCATACTATTGATGCTTGCGTTTAAAAGTGACATTTAGACATTTATAATGCTATAGCTATAATTTTCCTATAGGTGTTTGGATGGATTGGTGATGTCTGCAATAAAGTCGTTTTAGAAGTGGATCATGCAGCATTTCAGTAAAATAGACCAAATTTCTTTCATTGTAGGCCAAAATCTTCAGTCTTTGATCACTTGCATGCTCATTAGTGGCTGATTAATTGCCTTAAATGCAATTATTCTCCAACAATGTTCTGACAGTATGGGAAAATTAAGATTGCAGTCCTGAGAAAAAAGAGAGAAAGAAGTACAGTTTTAAATGTCCATACAAGGGTTGATATAGTGCTCAATAATTAGTGTTGGCATCACATTATGATTGCGCAATCAAAATATCCTCAAGTTCGCTCTGAAGAATGAAGTGTACAAATGGCTTCTTTCATAGAAGAACACACGACAGAAGGGTTTGCTTGGATTAGCTTGGTACCATTTAAATTTAGCTTGACTGACTGATGATGCAAAACACACAGACAATGCTGTCAAATTGTCATTGATAAATGTACAGTCTGACAAGCAACAGTCAAAATGGACAGAACAATTCATTGTATGGAGAAAAAAAAGTCTCATAACAAGACGGATTCTCAAAATGTTTCTGTTCCACAGAAAAAACAAAATGTTTGGCCTGACATAAGAGTGAGTAATGAATGACAACGGATGGATGTTTTGTGGATGTTCTTAATGATTATTTTTTTTTTTTTTAGTAGATGATAAAGTAGTCAGGTTTTTTGTAACATGATGGTAGTTAGTAAATGATTGATTTTTTTTGTTTTTTCGCTGCTGCGGCTCTGTCAGAAACCACGGTGACAGGAAGTTCAAGATCAGACATTAGCCTCAAAACTTTCAAAACCAATTAGGAGTGTGAGCTTCAGACAAATCCGCTCAAAAGCTCACCTGGATCTACTGAGAGCTCAGGGGATATGTGTTTAGCTGGCTATAAAGAAGCCAAATCACTTTCACTGTCTTTCTGTTTTAATAAACAAACCGGTTTGTCTTGCATAATCTTGTGAAAGAATTAGCAGAGTGAAGGACAAATCCAATTACCTTACCTATCCATTATTGCTAATGCCCCACGTGGTGCTAAGTGGTGCCCGCTGTCATTATGTCAGTACCAGCTATTTGAGAGAATTTTGAATGTTTTATTAAAACAGAGAGAGAACAAACTTTCCTTCATGCCTTGTTTTAGAGATAACTTCACTGTAAAATTTTCTTAATGGATTAACTTGGCCTTAATTTCTATCATTGGTGCCTTGTGGCTTGCTTTTATTTTTGGCTCTGGATCTGGGTCTCCCGCTTTACATATTGTACCTGAAAAGAGTAAAAATGTCCTTGACGCAACTACAGACCACCTGTTGTCATGTTTTGTTTTCCGCCCCTGAAAATCTCATTGGTCAGCAGTACCTGTGAGTTAACACCCTGTGCTAAAATAGATTGGCTCTCACTAGTTCATTTCGCACAGCATTTTATTGTGGTCAGTGGGGACAGGAAACTTGCTCCGTTCCTGGAAACTTGTCTCATCCTGTCTGGTAGCAAAGGTGTAAGGCTCAGTCAGTCTAAATACACACATATTTTTGTTAAAAGCATTGTGAAATACTAAGGACAGCTGAAGCTTCTGGCACGATAGTCTCAGGAGACTAACAAAGAAGGTAAATGCAACAGCATTCACAAAAACCCCGTCCCATAGCAGAGATGGTGAAAATAAACAAAAATGTTTTTATCAATGTATAATCTGTATTTATATATCCTCCTCTCGCCTTATTTCTTTTTTTCTCTCTCTCTCTCATAATCTGTCTTGTCACCTCCCCCCTGCTCACGGATCTTCCTGGATGAGGAGTGTGGACTAGTGCACTGCCATTAACAAATAATCATCATCCCTGTTGTTTTCCAGCGACGAAACACACACGAGCACACACCTGGGGCCTGACAAGACCATCATTCAGGGACCGACGCTGGCAAATAATTTCCCATTTTAGCGCCAGTCTAAGAAGAGCCCTGTACTATGGGGGGACAAGTTTCATTACCGCTTGTTCCTGATAGAGCAGAGAGAGGATGTAAAAAAAAATAATAATAATATGAACCTTGGGCTGTCCAGGACAATTTCAGCAATATGCAGTGAGTCCCTGAGCAACCAAAACCCAGAGCAGTGGGTAACGCAGGACTGAAATTTTGTTGTCCTCATTGTCTTGAAGACTCGGACGGGACAAAACAGTGAGAAAGAGAAGAAGAAAAAATGTACATGACATTACCAGTATGAGAAATTTATCGCAGAGATGTGTTATATAACAATTTTACTCATACAGGATATATACAACAGGAATATGACTAATGAAAGACTGAGATATTACCTACATTAATACATTAAATCATAATTTCTGAAACACTTTAATGTATTCACTTGACCAATTATAAATTAAATTATTTAAAACTGTATTACAACATAAACGTGTTGATGAAACGAGAAAGCAATCAGTGTGCAGAATACAGAGGAAAATGTAAGGACACATAATATAGTATAATTCTATATTATTGATCTTATATTATAATATACTTATTATTATACGTTTAAAATCAAAAAGACTGAGGAATCTCATAAGAAATGTAGAATTTGTTAAAACCTACTGAACATTAAATGTTTCTCGTATTTAGATTAGTTATTTACTATGTTAATTAGTATTAAAATGATTTCATAAAAAAGAAAAACTATCAGTGGGCCAGATTACAGGAATGATGTGCAGGAATAACATTACCTATTATATTAATTATTAAGAATAAGTAGTATTTGAAACACGCACAACTAACTCATGACCAATATCAGCCCTTTTCTACACATCTACATAACATATGATGATGACAACTGGTATGTTAACATAGTATGTAAAAAACTAATTCTGAAAAAAGGGTGAAGTCACGCTGGAACCACTTGCAAAAACAAATTTTAGATCTATAACGTGGGAACATTCCTTGGTCTTTCAAACTAGACCCCCCGATATTCTTCTGAAGACGTAACTGTCCATTTGACTAATTACAACATCATGATTGTTCTGATTGCTTGATGGCCAAACCATTAACGGGAACTTCTGCAGGCATCTTGTGCCAAAGTCTGCAGACATGTAAAAACTAAAATATGTTCATGTATGTTACAATGTCATGTGAGATGTCATCTACATGTAAAAAAATGAAACATCTACTTTTCTAAAATAAGACCAACTCCACATTAAAAAAAAAAGGGGGGTTTTGGGGATTGTTCTCAATTTTCCTGCTTTCTTGCGAAAAATCTGGTTTAGGTTGGAGGGCTGAGTGGGCACATTCCGGGCCACACGGAAGTCTGACTCACCTTGTGCTCTATAATGGGATTCTTCTTTACATATTGTGTCTAGCCCATCGGTATGCTTTTTTTTTATTTCATTTGTTTTTCTTCTGTTTGCAATCATCTGAGAAGCTCGTAACCATATGCACCAACATGCCACACTATGCCGTCTGGGTCAGGCGACAACGGGAACTCCACATCAGATCCCAATGTGCACGGCCAGATGTTTTTTCCATTTCATCATTGCAACTCATCCAAGGCATACTACAGCTGTTGTATCCAAAGACAACTTTTATACAAACATATGTTTACCTTGGGTTGGAGGGAAAAAGGAGAGGAACAAACTACTTTTATACCTTATTGAGTTGGTGTATGTATCATTATCGTTTAAACTAACAGTAAATAAATGAAAACGGGGTCCTCATCTGCTCACCCCTCATGTCGTTTCCAGACCTGGAAAGACCATATATTTCTCTTACGGAAAACAAAGTAAGGCCAACTAGAGCACGAGTCATAGTGTGATTAGTTTCGTGAATACTTAATCATAGTTTTTTATATGCTCCTATTTTAAGTTTGAAATTGTCAGACAAAAACGCAGCCAATGCTTTCTTCACAAAAAAACACTGTCATTACACTGGCTGGTAACGACATTAGTGCGAGTACATGAATGTCAGAAATTTTTCATTTTCAGTTTGTAATAGTTTCTTAAAGTTGAAAACTTACTGAAATCATTAAGAGTGCAATATTAACTGTGCTCATTGGGCTCATTAGTAAAATAGAGTGCAAAAAGACAAAAAATCCCGACGAGACTCCACAAAGCTGAATTCCTGTACCTCTGAAGGCTATAGTTAAGAGTAGAGAGAAGCTCAAGTGTTCTGTGTAACACACAGGGGAAAGGTCTCCGAACGACATGTTAATGGAGACTGGCATATCTTTGAACTTGTGATCGCTCTCCACATTGCTGGAATGAAAAAAAGGAACGGAACAGTAATCTATCTAATTCCATCCCCTGACCCTACAGTTGGGCCAAGTTGTAACCAGGTGGATCCTGTCATTACTGTCATTAAAACCCACAAACAGTGAAAAAGTGAGATTTGATAATGCAACCAATGCTATTTTTAACTTCCTTATGCAGCTTTGAGCGTGTTTTTTCGAACCATAGTTTCACAGACTTCATTACATTAGCCTCTTCATCTCTGTGGCACGCCTTATTCATGTGAGCTACCGAGACAAACCTACTAAATTAGAAAACCTATGCAATAGAAGCTGCATGTGTGACAACAACGATCAAAAGCATTAGTTTTTCAAGACTCACGCAGGATGTTTAAATTGTTTTAAAAGTCATAACATGCATATTACGCAAGCAATTGTGTGAATTAAGCCTTTATAAATCCCAACTCTGTACCTTGTAAATCACGGAATAAACATTGTCAGAGTTTTACTGCCTCTCCGTGGTTTGATTCAACTGGAAACCTTGCAGTGATTCGACATATAGGTACTGTTTTTTTTTCTTCTTTTTTTTTCAGTTTTGCATAAATGTATATAGAGGCACGTATTTCAATGAGCCTACAGTGTGTTTTTGCTTGATCAGCTGTCCATATCCAAAACTACTTTACAGACTGCCTAGCAATTCCCCTCGCAAACCCTCCAGAACATCTTTAGAACCATCCAATGGCGAATCTACTGTCCCCCCTCACTTTTTTTGTGTTGGTTTATCTGTATTCTTGATACTTGGTTTGATTTAATTCAGGTTTACAAACACTCCGAAGAACACTCATCTCCAGACTGGTGGCCTTGCACCCTCTGCTCTTTTGTGTGGGACTCTGCGTATGCGTCGAAACGAGTCAGGGTATAATCACTCTATCTTCATACACATGGTCAATCTGTCCATGCCATCTATCCTTTCCTTTCGATGACCTCTTTCCTGGGAATTGGATGGCTGAAGTCTCCAGACTTATTCCGATTCGTAGCTGCATGTCCCATCCTGTCTTCCAAATCCTTTTTCTCTGACAGTTTGCCTCCACCATCGACCCAGACTCCTGAATGGGCTACATTACAAATGATGAAAAGTCCATGCCTCTAGGTATGTTAAAGGTTATTTGCTATTTTCTAATCCAATCCCTTTAAAAAGCACTGTGAAAACATCCATCCGCTCTGAAATGTTTATGCTGTTTTTTTGGTTCTGACCCTCACACCGGATTTTAATTTTCTCAGCAGGTGGTGCGAATACAACTGTTGACAAGCTTCTCACTCTTTTCGGCACGGTGCATATTTCATTCCGAGTGTCATTTTCTTGCACTTTTCTCGGGTGTACAAAGAACCTCTCTTTCTAGGAAGCTGTAGATTTTTTGCAGGTGTATTTGCCTTCACCACGGGTTCTTTGGAAGAGAGGAGTGAAAGGGCGATCAGAGATCACTCTAAGCCTCTCCTTTAGATGTGAAAGGAACAGAAGAGTGGTACCTCTCAGGAAAAGTAAAGAACATCGATCATAAGTCAGCTAGATTCTACCATTGTGATATCCGCCTCTGTTACCACCACTTGCCTCATTGGAAAATCCTTTACATGCACTTCCAAACTCTGAAGAAATCCCAGAGGACAGCATCACAGTTGTGTCCAAGAGATTTGTTTCCTTCCAGAATATAGTTTTCTAAGTTTTGGTGGAGTTCATAAGGCCAATACAAAGTTCATAGTCACCTAACAATTTTTTTATAAACAAGAGTTTTTTTTTGGGCATATTTCGTTGCAAACATCGCTGCTGTCTGCATAGCCCAGGCATGAGGGCTGCTCGAATGGGACATATTCTTGTGTTTTAACAAAATTTAGACAGAGTGCAATGGAAATGGAACAAAATGGAGTTATCTTGGAGATGTGTTTTGAGTCGAACTTCTTTTTAACTTGATTTTAGCTCTTTAAAATGCCGTGCCTGTGGTGCTACACACACTACAGCAGATAAAACAATATTACCAACTTGCCTTTTTTATTTTGAAAAATAAACATTATCTCCAACCTGTCTTGGTGACCATGAGATGTTTTTGTCATTTGTCAGTTATTTGTATTTCATTATATAATCAGTATTCTGATTTAAATTTGAAAAGCAGTCAAAAATAACAAACAATAATAGATGCAACACAAACACAGTGATATTAAGAGTTTTAATAGTCTGTAACTTTAACATAAATGTATTTTGTCTTTACTGGAAATGGGGTGTTTTTTTCCCACTTGTTTTTAACTCATTTTGACTTGATCATGTGAAAAAACATCTGTCACAGCAAGATAAAATGGTATTAAAACATTTTCTTTAAAAAAATAAATACCAAATAAAAATAAAAAGTCTTAAGCATAAGCACGCCCCATATAAATATATCGTGTTTCAAGTAATTTTAAGAACTGCAAAAGCAGAACAAAACACTTTGTTTATTTATTTATTTATTTATTTATTGCTGCTCAAGACATACACAATGAGACACTAACGCTTTTATTAACAGAGCTTTTAAAAATGAGGTCTGTAAAAGGATTTAACAGTTCACTTGATGTTTTTGAACTCATCAATGTGGGGATTCATATCTAAAATCATACATCAATGTGTGTGTGTGTGTGTGTGTGTGTGTGTGTGTGTGTGAGTGCACTGTTGTAATTGAGTTGCTTTGTATCTCCCCCTTTTTACCTCTTGTCCAAATTGTTTGGTAAAGTTCACTGAAACGGTGATCTAAATATGATAATATAATAATGATTAAATAATGATTGACTGATGTGGTTTGACAGTCTGTGATCAAATTTTTTTGTCAGTTTGTTTCTTTTTTGCATCGGGATCAGAAAGACCAAGAGTAAAAGCAGAACCAGTCTGTCT
>NC_056607.1:4839691-4923219 GCF_018340385.1 Cyprinus carpio | reverse complement strand
GTAAACTAATCATTAAATATTTATAATCATTCAAAAAATATTGCCGCCTTTCTTAATGTTGTGAAGGGCACAATGCTAATGTTGTCCTCGATGGCGCCACAGTATAGCAAATACTTGAAGATCTGTTCAAAGACTTGAAAATGTTTCATTTATGTGCATAAATAAAAAATGCATAAACATTCATTCTTTTTTCATAAACTTTAATAAAGCCCAATATAGTAATTATGCAAAAATTTTCATCTGCTAAACACCATTACTTTTTTACCTTATTTTAATAGTATTGACAACATATTTCTCAAGTTATCACGCATTACTGAAAAAGTGAAGAAGGGACACTATATTTGTTATCTATTTTCATGTTGTGTGTATAATAATTTACTTGAAAAGAGACACGTCCATTGTTTAACTGCATCATCTACACCAAACCATTGTGCTTGGACCCCTTATGATCACCTGGACTTAAACCACATTGTTTCAGTTACCTTCTGTGTCTTTGGCCACAACGCTTCAGTGACAGGAATGTGAAATAGCAAACGGGAAAAAATAAAAGGCATGACTTTATTTGCATCCAGCTAGCCAACTCTATTACAGGTGTTCCACAGCCAAGACTCTTATTAGAATAGAAAATAGCAAGGGTTCGAATAAATAGTTTATTAATCATTTAATTTCACTTTCTTAATGAATATTGTTCTGTGTATGTGATTTCAAAGTCTTGATGCTTTGGATTAACCCGTTAATTGCCGTATCCCTTAAAACCTGAGTGCCAGAGGGTTACTGTAAATGCATGTGCCCGCTGGGCACACTTTGACTGATGCCACCGGGGTGGCGTTTGCGCTGATGGCTTGAGCCCGCCATCGCTGCTTGCAGCTATATTTTTTTATTATTATTATTATTATTATTTTTTTTTTCCAACGTCTCGGGGGCTTTTGGGGCCCTTAACATACTCGAAAACTCTTGAAAATTGGCACACACATTGGAACCTTCGGCCATTAGGGCCGGGCAGAGACTGATACACGGGCGTGGCACAGGGGCTCTACAGCGCCCCCTGGAATATGGAGGGCCATATATCATACATACTTGCACGTAGACGTATGAAACTCGGTACACATATAGATCTCATCAAGCCAAACAACTTTCGTACTGCATGTCATAGGCTCCGCCCAACAGGAAGTTGGCTATTTAGGGTTTAGTATTCTTATTTTTCGTCAAAGTTGTGGGGGCTTTTGGGGCCCTTAACATGCTCAAAAACTCTTGAAAATTTGCACACACCTTAGAATCTGTGGCCATTAGGAGGCTGCAGAGGCTGAGACCCGGGCGTGGCACAGGGGCTCTACGGCGCCCCCTGGAACACAGTCAGAAATGTTGATGTATAGTTCAAACATACTTGCACGTATTCATATGAAACTCAGTACACATATAGATCTCATTGTGCCGAACAACTTTCGTATTGCATGTCATATGCTCCGCCCAACAGGAAGTCAGCTATTTAGAGCTATGTAAAAAGTGCATGCTCTGGAATTTGATATACTTGTCATAGGTTTTTTACCCGATTGCCACCAGACTTGGTCAACATGATCTCAAGACATTGGGGATGCAAAATTGCCAGGGGATTTTTGATATCTCGAATGGTTTGCTTGTGGCGAGGCGTTGAAATTATGGCGAGAAATGAGAAATAGGAAGTGTCTAATAACATCCACATACATTTCCTGATTTTAATTAAACTTCATCAATTTGTTCGTTGTATGATGCCGATCGCATATATGTGACTATTAGGAGTCAAAATTATAGCGCCACCAACTGGCAGCAGGAATTGTGTCATTTTCAAAATGCTTTGAATTCAGCATCTTATTTTTACTCAATTTGCTTCAAACTTCATCAGAATAATGACAAAACACGGCCCATGTAAAACTGTTGAGGGGATATTGATATCTAATATAGTGTTGCCATGGCAACATATCAAACTGGAATATTTTTATGTATAATATATTCTGATTTTGAGGCAGATAACATGCTTAGAATTTCATGAAACTCAGAACACATATCAGTATTAATGATAGCTAGACACTGGCAAAAGGTCATAAAAGGGCGTGGAGGAGGCACTCTATAGCGCCACCTTTTGTCAAAAGTGGGGGGCTTAGTTTTAGCTACAGACACCAAACTCGGTACATATATTGTTCTTATTAAGACGGACAACTTTCTAATTTACAGTCATTAGCTACGACCAACAGGAAGTCGGCTATTTTGATTTGAATATGGATTTTTGGCTCTGTGTGAGGAATGTATGTGTGCTGAGACTTTCATTGTCTGAGAGAAAATGCGCCTCTACAGGAGCAATTCCCGGGACTGAGAGGGAGGAGTCTCGCTTAGTTTCACTTTTAAATCGGTTAAAAATACAACTAAATAAATCAATTTAATTCACACTGACATGCTAAACCAACATATCTTATTATTAGCGGGTCAGGGCTTATTAATAATTGATGTCTGGCGACAGAGAACAGAGAGATATATACGAGAGATATGTCAGCGCTCCGAACAGCGCGTGCAGTCTCAACGAGCTCACAACAAACGAGTTTATTCTTGTTTAAGACCTTTTAAAAATAAAATATTACGGCGATTGCACACAATCCGCCAATTAGAACACACCAAGAGCTAAATTCAGATGTTTGTGAGCTGTTAACATGTTAAAATGAAATATTTGCTGCAGCCTGTCTGACAGCGCGAGACGTCTGAACACTTGAAGGGGAAAAAAAGTGTACATACAGAAACTACAGCCTTTTACATTAAAACACAGCGGCGAATCAATAAAAAACAATTAGAAGAACATATTATAGAGATGAAAATGAGTGTTTATGAGTGCTTGTGAGATTTTCTTTGTCTAAGGGCTGAACATCACATCGATTGCTCTGCGCTCCAGAACACGGTGATGGTTTTTTGTTTTTCGGCGAGAACGAACAAATAAATACACATTTAATTCACACTGACAAGCTGAACCAACATATGTTATTATTACCGGCTCAGATCTCATTAATAATTGATGTCTGGCCAGAACAGTGAGAAAGACCAGAGAGAAATCACCGCTGCATCAGCGCGTGCAGTCTCACCACGAGCTCACAATAAAAGCATTTTTATAGTGTTTAAGAGCTTTTTAAAATAAAATATTACCGCGAATGCACACAATCCACCCATTAGAACACAACAAGAGCTACATTCAGGTATTTGTGAGCTGTTTGATTGTGAAAATTGAAAGACTATTTGACAGCGCGAGACTGTCTAAGGGCAGAATAACATCGATCTCTCGAGCTCCAGAGGACGCTGATTCTGGCAAGAACGAACAAATCAAGAACAAGGTTATTTCAAAATACATAATAGCTTGGCGAATATAAACGAAAACAGTCACGTGAACATAAACAGTTGAGAAATAAATCTGAAGTGGATCATGATACTGGATTTGAATATTAAAGTGATTGCATGTACCAGCTGCTTTCTGTCTTTAATTTTAATCTATAAAAAAAACAGAAAATCATTCGTCTTGGCTGCTTTTTTTGTATGTATTCATGTATTTATTATTATTATTTTATTTTTTATTTTTATTTTTTGCTCTAACAAGAATTAATCTATATTTAATTAAATTAAATTTCTGCATCTAAACACCTATAAACCTAAAACATGCTCTATTAAACTATTGTTAGCAATTTCTTTATCGTCCAGTTTTACTGGTGTACACACTTTTATTTTCATAATAAATTTGTTTTTTTTTAGATAATAGACAGTTGCAGTGGTCTATAATAAATATTAACAGGTTTTGTTCAAGCTGCTTAAAATGTTTGAAGTAGGCTCATTTTTTTAAATGTAAATCCTAAAAAAAAACAAAAAAAAAACAAACAAAAAAAAACAAACAAAAAAAAAAAAAAAAAAAAACTGGGAAACAGCCATATTTACGAAAAGGTGCTTAACCTATAGAAAAATAAAACTATAATTTAAATTAAATTTTAATTTTTAGTAATGACCATTTTTGTTGTCATAAAAACCTTCTTCTTTACAATACAGAATAACGATTGTCAATAGTAAATATTATGAAAACAATAACTGTTGTATTTTTCATCATTATATAGTTTATGTATTATAATTGTAAAAACCAAAACAAATTTAGCAACTCACATAGTAATCATTCAACACTGCTTAAAAATGTAAGTTGAAAATTAAACTCATGATTAAGCATGAAATAAGATACAGAATCAGTAAATTCGATTTTAATGTGGGTATATTATCAGTAAACTAATCATTAAATATTTATAATCAATCAAAAAATATTGGCCCCTTTCATAATGTTGTTCAAAAATGAAGGGCACAATGCTAATGTTGTCCACTCGATGGCGCCACAGGACAGCAAATACTTCAAGATCTGTTCAAAGACTTGAAAATGTTTCATTTATGTAAATAAATCAAAAATGCATATACATTCATTCTTTTTTCATAAACTTTAATAAAGCCCAATATAGTAATTATGCAAAAACTATCTTCTCCGAAATACCATTACGTTTTTATCTTATTTTAATAGTATTGACAACATATTTCTCAAGTTATCACGCATTACTGAAAAAGTGAAGAAGGGACACTATATTTGTTATCTATTTTCATGTTGTGCGTATAATAATTTACTTGAAAAGAGACACGTCCATTGTTTAACTGCATAATCTAAACAAACCATTGTGCTTGGACCCCTTATGATCACCTGGACTTAAACCACATTGTTTCAGTTACCTTCTGTGTCTTTGGCCACAACGCTTCAGTGACAGGAATGTGAAATAGCAAACAGGGGAACAAATAAAAGGCATGACTTTATTTGCATCCAGCTAGCCAACTCTATTATAGGTGTTCCAGAGCCAAGACTCTTATTAGAATAGAAAATAGCAAGGGTTCGAATAAATAGTTTATTAATCATTTAATTTCACTTTCTTCATGAATATTGTTCTGTGTATGTGATTTCAAAGTCTTGATGCTTCGGATTAACCCGTTAATTGCCGTATCCCTTAAAACCTGAGTGCCAGAGGATTACTGTAAATGCATGTGCCCGCTGGGCACAGTTTACCTGATGCCACCGGGGTGGCGTTTGCGCTGATGGCTTGAGCCCGCCATCGCTGCTTGCAGCTTGCAGCTATTGTTTTTAGGGCCCGAGCCTAATTATTATTATTTATTTTTTTATTTTTTATTTTTTTTTAACCTTCCGGGGTTTTTTGGAGGCCTTAACATACTCAAAAACTCTTGAAAATTGGCACACACATTGGAACCTGCGGCCATCAGGACGCCGCAGAGGCTGGGACCCGGGCGTGGCACAGGGGCTCTACGGCGCCCCCTGGAACACAGTCAGAAATCTTGAACCATAGCTCACACATACTTGCATGTATTTATATGAAACTCTGTACACTTATAGATCTCATTGAGCCGAACAACTTTCGCGCTCTATGTCATAGGCTCCGCCCAACAGGAAGTGAGCTATTCAGGGCTGTTTAAAAAGTGCATGCTCTGGAATTTGAAATACTCCTCTGAGGTTTTCCACCCGTTCTCCACGAAACTCGGTGAACATGATCTCAAGACATTGGGGATGAAAAATTGCCAGGGGATTTTTAATATCTCGAACGGTTTGTCCGTGGCGAGGCGTTGAAATTAGGGCAAAAAATGAGAAACAGGAAATGTCTAATAACATCCACATACATACCTGATTTAGATGAAACTTCATCGGATGTTTCGATGTATGATGCCGATCGCATAGATGTGACTATTAGGAGTCAAAGTTATAGCTCCACCAACTGGCAGCAGGAAGTGTGTCATTTTCAAAATGCTTTGAATTCAGCATCTTATTTTTCACTCGATTTGCTTCAAGCTTCATCAGAATAATGACAATACACGGCCGATGTAAATCTGTTGTGGGGATATTGATATATAATATAGTGTTGCCATGGCAACGTGTCAATCTTGAATATTCTGTTCTGGTGATTTTGAGGCAGATAAAATGCTCAGAATTACATGAAACTCAAAAACACATATCAGTATTAATGATAGCTAGACAATGGCAAAAGCACATGAAAGGGCGTGGAGGAGCCACTCTATAGCGCCACCTTTTGTCAAAACTGGGGGGGTTAGTTTTAGCTACAGACACCAAACTTGGTACACAAATTGTTCTTATCAAGACAGACAACTTTCTAATTTACAGTCATCAGCTGCGACCTACAGGAAGTCGGCTATTTTGGTTTAAATGTGGATTTTTGGAAAAATATGGCTGTGAATTAATGCATACTCCACGGAGGAGAATTACACTATACACACCAAACTTTTTCTACATGATGCCAATATACTGAAGATGTTAAATTGCGATCGGGTTTTAGGATACCTTGAACGGTGTGGCCATAGCGATTTTTTTAAAGTAACATAAAAAAAAATGCAACAGTTATTTTCCTATATCTTTTGAATTCTTTATTCTAACCCTTCATAATTTTTTACATATGTAGTAGAAGTCATTCTTAGAAAACACAGTAAGTTTTCATAAATTTATCATGTTCAGGAGCCAGCATAAAATTAAAAACTATCATAACTTCTGGATCTAGCATGCATTTTTTACTACCAGTGATGGACACCAGATGGAGCTATAGGCCTTACTTTCTTTTACTTTTAAATAATTATTGTAGAAACACATAGAGCATTTAAATCATTTATACAAATCTTTCAAAGAAAAATAATATGTATTTTAAATAGTTAATTTTTTTTGTTGTTTATTTATTTTTATTTAATTCACAAATGTTTATAGATCATTAAAATGTTTTTTTTAAAATGCATTTATAGATCATGAAAAGTGTTACAAGAATTTTATATATATTCTTTGTGTGTGTTTTTTTTTTTTTTTTTTGTGTGTGTTAGAGAGAGAGAGAGAGAGAGAGAGAGAGTGACAGTGTTTGTTTGTAGGGGTGGGCGATATGACGATTTAAATCGGATGGACGAAATTAAAAGTCTATCGATTTATATTGTGCTCTATCGTTTATTTTGTGGTGCCGCAAAATACATTGTTTACGGCAATACGTTTTCATTATTTGAATGACGGCAGTCACATGCATTACACGTGTATGCAGACAGACGCGTGAATAACAGCATGCGCGCGCTCATGTCACGTTGCTGTGCGCTGGTCATGAAAACTTTTTGTTTTGCATGCGTTTATGCACTGCAGTTTGACCCCTTAACAGTATACCCCCATTTTCGGCATAGAGACAGAAATGACATACCCAAAATAAAAGGTTTCTGCTCATGAGTCTTTCTGACTAGATACATAATCAACATATGTTCACAAAGCTGACACTTCAAAGTTTACTGTTCAAGAATCATAATTACTCAGAATTACTTAGTTATGATAATAAAGATATATAAGCTCAAACATAAAAATAAAAATATTAAATTTTTTTTTTAAATGTATTAACTACTGATTTTAGGCCGTTGAAACACAAAAACAAGAGCTATATGCGCGCGCTGTCTCTGTTTCTGTGTGAGAGGAGTTTTTGTGAGATGCGCATCAGCTGCTAATAGAGCTCGTGAGCATTTTTGTCGCTTTATTGGCTTTAAACGATTGCATAAACACTTATATGCGTCCAAATGCAAGTATCCTCATAAACACAGTCATTTAGGTTTTAAATGATTGTAAACAGTTTGCGAGAGAAAGCGCATATGTAACAGTATATTGGATCTGGAGTTCGGTCTTAAAGGGGAAGCTGTCCAATATTCGTCCTGTCTGCCCATTCATGAAAATCTCTCACTGCTCTTGACTAAATCACTTTTGTAACTAGAATAAGAAGAAAAAGAAAATAAACAAATAATGCTAATTAATGCTATTTGACTGATAAATGAATAATATGCGTGTATATTATGTACATATATTCTATATATAATATATATATATCTATCTATATATATATATATATATATATATGTGTATATATATATATATATATATAGATAGATAGATAGATAGATAGATAGATAGATGTACATAACTTAGACAGTGAAGACTAATTCATTTATCATATTGTGATATAAGATTTTGGTCATATCACCCACCCCTAGACAATTTTTGTTTATGTAAATTAATATAATTAATGTTAATAACTGAAACCTTATTGAAAGTGTTACTCAAGTTTTATATATTGTGTGTATATAGTGTGTGTGTCTCTTAATGGTTCGGATTAACCCTTTCATTGCTGTATCCCTTAAATCCAAACTGCTAAATCAGGTGTGCCCAATCCTCTTCCTGGCAATCGACTGTCCTGCAAAGTTCAGCTCCAAATCTAATCAGTCACACCTACCTTTAATTTTCAAGCGATCCTGAAGACATTAATTAGTTGCTTTAGGTGTATTTGATGAGGGTTGGAGCTAAATTTTGCAGGACAGTCGATTGCCATTAACAGGGTTGGACACCCCTGTGCTAGAGGGTTGCTGTGTATGTGGACGCTGGGCACAGTTTTCCTGATGCCACCGGGGTGGCGTTTGCGCTGACGGCTCGGGCCCGCCATCGCTGCTTGCAGCTATATTTAGGGCCCGAGCACCGATGGTGTGAGGAACCTATTGTATCTGCTTTGTTATTAGGGCCCGAGCACCGATGGTGTGAGGACCCTCTTGTATCTGCTTTGTTTATTATTATTTATTATTATTCTATTCTTCTTCTTCTTCTTCTTCTCCAAAATGAATCGCATTTTTGAGGGCCTAAACATGCTCGAAAAGTCCTGAAACTTTGCACACGCGTCAGACCTGGTGAAAATTTACGTCTTATATAGGTTTCAGAAGAGGGTGTGGCAAAATGGCTCGACAGCGCCACCTATCGTAAAATAAATCAACATCCCTCGAGCTGTGTTTCACGTACATGCACGAAAATTGGCACACATATGTAAAGCATCAGTACCTACAAAAAAAGACTCTTGGAGCAATATCCGAAACCCAACAGGAAGTCGGTTATTTTTAATTTTATGAGCAAATTTTGCATCATTTTTGTCATTTGCATGCCTTGTATTTTAACGAACTCCTCCTAGAGATTTATTCAGATCAACACCAAATTTGGTATGCCTAATCTAAAGGCCTTTGCGATGTTAAATTGCGAAGATCTTGAGTTTTCGTTGAAGGGCGTGTCTGTGGCGGCCTGACGAATTTCGATGATTCGCCATGAAAAATGAAGTTGCTATAACTCAGACATACAAGGTCCAATCTGCCACAAACTTCACATGTTTGATAAGACTCCTGACCTGAACAGATTGATATGCCCATATTCAGTTATAGTCATAGCGCCACCTACTGGCAACAGGAAGTGACATATTTTACACTGTAACAAACTACCCCGAGAAATTTTATGACATAAATTTTTTTTTTTCAGTCACTCTATTCTAAAGGCCTGTGCGATGTTAAATTGTGAAGATCTTGAGTTTTCGTTAAAGGGCGTGTCCATGGCGCCGTCACAAAGTTCGATGTCTCGCCATGGGAATAAAAGTTATTGTAACTCAGGCATAAAATGTCCGATCTTGCCCAAACTTCACATGTTTGATAAGAGTCCTGGCCTGAACACATCTGAAGGCCAATATTCCATTGGGTGTGGCAAAATGCCTCGATAGCGCCACCTATACATTTTCAACGGAGTGCGCCTCGAGCTACGTTTCACGTACATGTACAAAAATCGGTACACACATGTAACACACCAATACCTACAAAAAAAGTATCTTGGTACGAAATTCGAATCCCAACAGGAAGTCAGTTATTTAGAATTTTCTCTGCGAAATTTGTGTCGTTTTTGCCATTTCCAGGGGTTGTACTTTAACGAACTCCTCCTAGAGATTTATTCAGATCAACACCAAACTTTGTCAGTGTAATCTAAAGGCCTTTGCGATGTTAAATTGCGAAGATCTTGAGGTTTCGTTTAAGGGCGTGTCTGTGGCGGCCTTACAAATTTCGATGTTTCACCATGAGAAAGGAAGTTGCTATAACTCAGACATACAATGTCCAATCTGCCCCAAACTTCACATGTTTGAGAAGACTCCTGACCTGAATATATCTACATGCCAATATTCAGATTATGGTATAGCGCCACCTGCTGGCAACAGGAAGTGACATGTTTTACGCCGTAACAAACTACTCCTAGATTTTTTATGACATTTTATAATTTTTTTTGGTCAGTCTAATCTAAAGGCCTTTGCGATGTTAAATTGTGAACATCTTGAGGTTTCATTAAAGGGTGTGGCCATGGCGCCGTGACAAAGTTCGATGTCTCGCCATGGGAATAGAAGTTGTTGTAACTCAGGCATAAGATGTCCGATCTTCCCCAAACTTCACATGTTCGAAAAGAGTCTTGGCCTGAACACATCTGAAGGTCAATATTCCACTATAATCATAGCGCCACCTGCTGACAACAGAAAAATGGCTTGTTTTACACTAACTTAAACATGCAATGTCCAATCTGCACCAAACTTCAAATATTTGATCAGAGTCATGGCCTGAAGATATCTAAAGGCCAATGTTCAGTTATAATCATAGCGCCACCTGTTGGCAATAGGACACCTCATGCTTTATACTAACTCAAACATTCCATGTTCAATCTGCACTTAATTTCATATGCTTGATAAAAGTGCTGGACTGAAGAAATCTACATGACAAAATCCAGTTATAGTCATAGCGCCACCAGCTGGCAGCAGGAAGATTGGCACATATAAATGACTTTGACATATTCCTCTTATATTTACCACATTTAAACGCATATTTCTCGCCGTTCGCTGTTTTACAAAAGCCACCCGCTGGTGGTGAGCCCGGGTGCGAGGGCCCGTTCATCGCTGCTTGCAGCTTTAATTATTAGGGCCCGAGCACCGATGGTATTATTATTCTTTTATTATTATTATCTTTCTTCTTCTTTCTTCTTCTTCTTCTCCAAAATGAATCGCATTTTTGAGGGCCTAAACATGCTCGAAAAAGTCCTGAAACTTTGCACACGCGTCAGACCTGGTGAAAATTTACGTCTGATATAGGTTTCAGAAGAGGGGTGTGGCAACATGGCTCGACAGCGCCACCTATCCCAAAAAAATCAACAGCCCTCGAGCTGTGTTTCACGTACATGCACGAAAATTGGCACACATATGTAAAGCATCAGTACCTACAAAAAAGACTCTTGGAGCAATATCCGAAACCCAACAGGAAGTCGGTTATTTTTAATTTTATGAGCAATTTTTGCATCATTTTTGTCATTTGCATGCCTTGTATTTTAACGAACTCCTCCTAGAGATTTATTCAGATCAACACCAAATTTGGTATGCCTAATCTAAAGGCCTTTGCGATGTTAAATTGCGAAGATCTTGAGTTTTCGTTGAAGGGCGTGTCTGTGGCGGCCTGACGAATTTCGATGATTCGCCATGAAAAATGAAGTTGCTATAACTCAGACATACAATGTCCAATCTGCCACAAACTTCACATGTTTGATAAGACTCCTGACCTGAACAGATTGACATGCCCATATTCAGTTATAGTCATAGCGCCACCTACTGGCAACAGGAAGTGACATATTTTACGCTGTAACAAACTACCCCCGAGAAATTTTATGACATCAATTTTTTTTTTTTCAGTCACTCTATTCTAAAGGCCTGTGCGATGTTAAATTGTGAAGATCTTGAGTTTTCGTTAAAGGGCGTGTCCATGGCGCCGTCACAAAGTTCGATGTCTCGCCCTGGGATTAAAAGTTATTGTAACTCAGGCATAAAATGTCCGATCTTGCCCAAACTTCACATGTTTGATAAGAGTCCTGGCCTGAACACATCTGAAGGCCAATATTCCATCGGGTGTGGCAAAATGCCTCGATAGCGCCACCTATACATTTTCAACGGAGTGCGCCTCGAGCTACGTTTTACGTACATGTACAAAAATCGGTACACACATGTAACACACCAATACCTACAAAAAAGTCTCTTGGTACGAAATTCGAATCCCAACAGAAAGTCAGTTATTTTGAATTTTCTCTGCAAAATTTGTGTCGTTTTTGCCATTTTCAGGGGTTGTACTTTAACGAACTCCTCCTAGAGATTTATTCAGATCAACACCAAACTTTGTCTGTGTAATCTAAAAGCCTTTGCGATGTTAAATTGCGAAGATCTTGAGGTTTCGTTTTAAAGGGCGTGTCCTGTGGCGGCCTTACAAATTTCGATGTTTCGCCATGAGAAAGGAAGTTGCTATAACTCAGACATACAATGTCCAATCTGCCCCAAATTTCACATGTTTGAGAAGACTCCTGACCTGAATATATCTACATGCCCAATATTCAGTTATAGCTATAGCGCCACCTGCTGGCAATAGGAAGTGTCATGTTTTACGCTGTAACAAACTACTCCTAGAAATTTTATGACATTTTATAATTTCTTTTGGGTCAGTCTAATCTAAAGGCCTTTGCGATGTTAAATTGTGAACATCTTGAGGTTTCATTAAAGGGTGTGGACATGGCGCCGTGACAAAGTTTGATGTCTCGCCATGGGAATAGAAGTTGCTGTAACTCAGGCATAAGATGGCCGATCTTCCCCAAACTTCACATGTTCGAAAAGAGTCTTGGCCTGAACACATCTGAAGGTCAATATTCCACTATAATCATAGCGCCACTTGCTGGCAACAAGAAATGTCTTGTTTTACACTAACTTAAACATGCAATGTCCAATCTGCACCAAACTTCAAATATTTGGAAAGAGTCATGGCCTGAAGATATCTAAAGGCCAATATTCAGTTATAATTATAGCGCCACCTTTTGTCAATAGGACATCTCATACTTTATACTAATTTCAAACATTCCATGTTCAATCTGCACTAAATTTCATATGCTTGATAAAAGTGCTGGATTGAAGAAATGTACATGCCAAAATCCAGTTATAGTCATAGCGCCACCAGCTGGCAGCAGGAAGATTGGCACATACAAATGACTTTGACATATTCCTCTTTTATTTACCACATTAAACACATATATCTCGCCGTTCGCTGTTTTACAAAAGCCACCCGGTGTTCTCTTTGAGCCCGGGTGCGAGGGCCCGTTCATCGCTGCTTGCAGCTTTAATTATTATTATTTTTTTTATTTATTTTTTAACCTTTCGGGGTTTTTTGGAGGCCTTAACATACTCAAAAACTCTTGAAAATTGGCACACACATTGGAACCTGCGGCCATCAGGACGCCGCAGAGGCTGGGACCCGGGCTTGGCACAGGGGCTCTACGGCGCCCCCTGGAACACAGTCAGAAATCTTGAACCATAGCTCACACATACTTGCATGTATTTATATAAAACTCTGTACACTTATAGATCTCATTGAGCTGAACAACTTTCGCGCTCTATGTCATAGGCTCCGCCCAACAGGAAGTGAGCTATTCAGGGCTGTTTCAAAAAAGCATGCTCTGGAATTTGATATACTCCTCTGAGGTTTTCCACCCGTTCTACACGAAACTCGGTGAACATGATCTCAAGACATTGGGGATGCAAAATTGCCAGGGGATTTTTGATATCTCGAACGGTTTGTTCGTGGCGAGGCGTTGAAATTAGGGCAAAAAATGAGAAACAGGAAATGTCTAATAACATCCACATATATTTTCTGATTTAGATCAAACTTCATCTGATTGTTCGTTGTATGATGCTGATCGCATAGATGTGACTATTAGGAGTCAAAGTTATAGCGCCACCAACTGGCTGCAGGAAGTGTGTCATTTTCAAAATGCTTTGAATTCAGCATCTTATTTTCACTCGATTTGCTTCAAACTTCATCAGAATAATGACAAAACATTTACACGTGTAAATCTGTTGTGGGGATATTGATATCTAATATAGTGTTGCCGTGGCAACGTGTCAATCTTGAATATTCTGTTCTAGTGATTTTGAGGCAGATAAAATGCTCAGAATTACATGAAACTCAAAACACATATCAGTATTAATGATAGCTAGACAATGGCAAAAGCACATGAAAGGGCGTGGAGGAGGCACTCTATAGCGCCACCTTTTGTCAAAAGTGGGGGGGTTAGTTTTAGCTACAGACACCAAACTTGGTACATATATTGTTCTTATCAAGACGGACAACTTTCTAATTTACAGTCATCAGCTACGACCAACAGGAAGTCGGCTATTTTGGTTTAAATGTGGATTTTTGGAAAAATATGGCTGTGAATTAATGCATACTACTCAGAGGAGAATTACACTATACACACCAAACTTTTTCTACATGATGCCAAAACACTGTGGAACTTAAATTGGGAATGGATTTTGGATAACTTGAACGGTTTTGCAGTGGTGATTTTTTGAAATAACAGTAAAAAGGGAAACATTAATTGTCTTGTATTTTTTAATTGCAGCTTGCAAACACTTCAAAACCATTTTTCATACAGAGAACATATCATTCTGAGGAAATATGCATAGTTTCACGATTTTACAACACTGTATGGATAACAGAAAATTAAAAAACTGTCAGACATCTGATCTAACTCTGAGGCCACTCTCTCTGTGTGAGGGAAGGGAGGGGGAGGGGGGAGTTGAGGGCCTTGCTGACACAGAGAGAGAAGGACAGAGAGAGACAGAGAGAGAGTTAACATCTCTTTAATTACCAGGAAAAAAAAAATCAGTAATTGTGTGTTGTTGTTGTTGTTTTTCATCATTACAGCTTAAGAAATCTCTTAGGCCTTATCCTTTTCTGTGAGTTTTAGGAAAAAAAAAAAAAACTAGTACAATTTGTAGGGCTCAGACAACATGATTTTATATTATTAGGTTAAAAATTATGTTAATTGCAACATAAAAAGATTTTAAAAAAACGTGGACTTTACAAATGCTTATAGATCAATAAAATCATTAAAAATGCTTTTTAGCCGAGTGCATAATAATTAGTCATATTGATATTCTGGTGATATTTTTTCCAAGCACATTTTACCAATTCCAAATCACATTAATCTTAATAAATACTATACATTTGTTATTTAATCATTTATGAGTGATATATAATTGTCCTTGAAGGCTGGAAGTGAAAAACTCAGGAGTGCTGAATTATTAGGCATGTTTTCTTGTCATGCATTGGTCATAGAGCTCATTGTAGCGGTGTCTCAGGTGTTGAAATAGATTTGTTATACATACAGGTTCACACGTACTCCGTTTGCAGTGCGTATACAGTATGTGTATGCGGTGCAGAAGCAGCAGCGAGAGCGCGTTATTGTAACGCGAAAGAGCATTATAATAATGCGCGAGCGCGACTCTCTCCGCTCACTTGCAGATTTCCTCTGCTTTGTCACAAAACCAGACACGCGTGCTAAGATACATGCTGCTCTCGCTCGGAGAGAATGCGCACATTTAAAACGTGTCTCCTCTCGCTCTAACTGTGTCCTGCTCACTCACAACTCTCTCTATGCTCAGGCGCTAGATATTCATTCTTTTCGCATCTTTCTATTTCTAACCTTTTCTGTTCACATCTTTTACCGTGTGCAGTGTGAACGCTCTGATCCATTAAAATGGGCTCGGAAAAAATATGCATTACAGATAGAGTGTGTGAATCTGGAGTTATGTAGGCATATGCCCAGTCTGTTCTGTTCTCGCGCTCCTTTAAAAGGCGCCCTTCATTCTGACTGGTTCAGACAGCTACACCAAACGTGCAGTGTGTAATACCAATCATGGTCACCAATAGATGGCGCTATAGGATTACTTTTAAATAGTTGTTGTAGAAACGTGTATAGAGCGTTTAAATTATTTATAAAAATCTTTCAAAGAAAAATAATATGTATTTTAAAAAGCTAATGAATTTTACTGTTAATATAGTTTTATATAATCATTTAACAAATGTTTATAGATCGTTAAAAGTGTTGGCAACAATAAGCTCTTTTTGGTTTACATTAGTTAATGCTTTAACTAACATGAAGTAACAATGAACATTCTATTTTTCAGATAATTTATTAATCTTTTTTATGTTAGTTAATCCTATCATTAAAAAGATTAATGTTCATGTTATTTCACAGTACATAAACTATCTTAAAATAAAACTGTAAATAATTATTGTATTATTTATTAGTGATTTTTGTATTAATTTTATTTTTGCTTTGATTTAATTTATATGTTTGTTAATTTATTTAGTTAATTTATTTTTTATTTTTAGTTAGTGCTAGGTATGTATGACATATTTTTACTGCATTTGTGTTAGTAAAAAAATTAATATGTTAATTCATGGTAGAGTAACTGATGTACATTAACTATACATTTTAATTAATAATGTAGTAATGCATTTTGAACATAATATTAACTAAGATTCATAAATGCTTTATAAATGATGTACATGTTAACTTATATAATGTTAAAAACTAAATCCTTATTGAAAAGTGTTACAATAATTATATATATATATATATATATATATATTGTTCTTTGTGTGTGTGTGTGTGTAAGTGAGTGTGTGAAAAAGACAGAGAGAGAGACTCACATTAATAAATGTCATACAGTTGTTGTTAATGTAATTTAATATAATTAATGTTAATAACTGAAACCTTATTGGAGGTGTTACTCAAGTTTTATATATTATGGTGTGTGTGTGTCTCTTGATGGTTTGGATTAGCCCTTTCATTGCTGTATCCCTTAATTCCAAACTGCTAAATCAGGTGTGCCCAATCTTGTTCCTGGTGATCGACTGTCCTGCAAAGTTCACCTACTTTTAATTTTCAAGTCATCCTGAAGACCATAATTAGTTGCTTCAGGTGTGCTTGATTAGGGCTGGAGCTAAACTTTGCAGGACAGTTGATCGCCATTAACAGGGTTGGACACGCCTGTGCTAGAGGGTTACTGTGTATGTCTCCACTGGGCACAGTTTTCCTGATGCCACCGGGGTGGCGTTTGCGCTGACGGCTCTGGCCCGCCATCGCTGCTTGCAGCTATATTTGTTGTTGTTATTACAACAGTAAAACTACAAAGCTAATATTTTTGGCAGTAATGAAAATTCTTTACTTATTTGTTTAATTTTATAAATACTTATATTATTTTACATTATAATTCATAATTAATATAATATTAAGATTTATTAAATAAGCTACTAATAATATTAAATATCATTTTAATAGTTTAATCAGTACAATGACGATGATGATGATAATAATAATAATAATAATAATACAGTAAAATTACAAAACTATGGTAGTAATTTATGGTAGTAATGACAATTCTTTATTATTTGTTTACTTTTAGAATGAATTAATAATTATATTACTTCAATTTATTTTATACATTATTTTACATTATTATTTATAACATTCAGAGTGATTAATCTATTAATATGAAATATAATTATTATTATTTTTATTATTACAGTAAAAATACAAAACTAATATTTATGACAGTAATTAAGTTTACTGCTAATTAATAATATATTATTTTAAATTATTGTAAATAATTGTTATAATATTCAGATTGATTAAATAAAAATAATTATAGAAAAAAATATATAATAACAACTGCAAATGTGTTAGCAAGTAAACTGTAATTTAGGTTTGATGGTTTTTGCGTCTGAGAGAGGAAATAATTCATATAAATTAAAGTAAAAATAAAAAGCATATTGTCTCAAAGTAATGAAAATGATCCTCAGTTTAGCCATGCTGTTGTTGTGCATACTGTGTAACATGATTTGATTAAGTGACCTAAATAATGATAATGTGTATTACAGATTGTAAAGAACTGTATTTACTCGTACCCACTACAGAAATAGCTAACTTTGTAAACAGATATAGGCCTGGTTTCACAGACAGGGCTTAGACTAAGCCAGGATTAATCAATAGTTCAATAAGGACATCTAAGTAATTTTTTATAAATGTGACTTAGTAAAAACATAATTGGTGTGCATCTTGAGAAAAAACAAAGGCACTGATATATTTAAATATCAGTCAGTGCAAGTTTCTTTCAGTTGAAATAGCTCAGAATTTACATTTTAGTCCGGGACTAGGCCTAAGCCTTGTATGTGAAATCGGGGGATACTGTCTCCTTACCAATCACAACCTCTCTGAGTTGAAGAGTGGCCACTGAAGTCTTTCCATTGACTCCTCTCCAATTAAGGTTCTTCGCCAGAGAGTTGGGCAATCAACCTCTTTAATATGCGCCAGGTGCAGTCGCGCACGTCCGCCCCACCAATAAGCCCCAACCAGTTTATCTGAAACAGAATTAAAAAAGAAAAAAAAAAATGTCAATAAAACATTTTTGTATATCCACTGTTTAAATATGTATATTTCAACAATGAATTAAAGTACAAAAAATATATAATTAAAGAAAGGTTGTTATAAAAACGGTCTGGAAATTATCCAAAGATATTTGAAATTGGACAAAGATGTTTGTTTTGCTGTTTCCACCCCCTTTCTCTTACTACAAGTGCCATTCCTGAAGGCACAGAGGTGCTGACAGTGATCAAGTCCTGTGTCAACATGTGTACACATCGATGGTCTTCTGATTGTCACCTTTTGCACAGTGGGTGAAGCTGTAATCTGTTGATTAGTCAGTTTGAATGTCTCACATTTGGTTTTTATACACATGGTCAAAGAAGGGATAAAAGAAGATTGTAACTGTTGCTCTGTCACTTTCCTTTGCTGCCTCTTTTCTTTGCTGGAGCTCTTCTTGGGGCTCTGCTCTCTCTACTTCTTTTTCTCCCTCTCTAACTAGTCTTGATTCAAGGTTAATAGTGAAGTTGCAATACAATATAGTCCCTCAATGCTCTCCCACATATTTAGCTATTCTAACTGCACTTATTTCCAGTGTTGGTATAAGTGGCAGTGCGTGGTAATAAACGAGAAATGCACAGTTTTATACCATTGTGCTGATAACGCTTCTTAGTCCTTTGTCAATCCTACAGCCTGAACCACTGTAGAGAAACCACCCTTACAGCCTGGGTCCTGGAGGGGCAGTGTCCTTGAGGGTTTAGCTCCAACCCTGATCAAACACATCTGAACACACTAATCAGTGTCTTCAGGATTACTGGAAGGCTATAGGTAGGTGAGATCTATTAGGGTTGGAGCTAAAAACTCTGCAGGGATATCGGCCCTCCAGGACCGAGTTTGCCCATACCTGGTATGGTTATATACATGGTCAATTGCATATATATTATAACAATCTCGGCACCCAAGAATTATGACAAGATTGATTCCAGAGAGCATATCATCACAGCCCTAATTTGTGTACCAGTTTAAAAAAATAAAATAAAAAATCAGTACCTGTGTAATTGTGCAAACAATTGAAAAAAAAAAAAAACAGACAGACAACATCTTACCAGTTTTTGCTTGTAATCTGGGCTCTGCTGAATCCTTTGCTCAAGGCTCAGCAGTTGTGCAAGGTCTTGCAGGGGCAGCAAACCTTCCTCTATGTTCAAAAGCTGTCCCTGGTCAGCTGCATCCTCAGATTGTTGCAGCTGCAACAATCTGAGGATGGTGGATTGCTGGTCCAGCACCATCTCTAATTTTGTTAGAACCTCCCTCAGCAAGGCTATGTTAAAGACATTTACAATATTTTACAATTACAATACACACTACAAAACTGTACAATGTCATCCTTAGTCTTATTAAAAAAACGATAAACTTAAAAGTAAGATGACTGAGTGGAAATCACTGAAGGACCAACCTGGTTCTGATGATTGCTGGGGGGCAATTCTGAACGTCTGACAACTCCGCAGCGCTATAAAAGAACACTGTGTTAAGTGAATTGAGGAAAAAGTCCTACACATGAAATACTTACAAAAAGAAAGTCAAACCGAAAGCGAAGGAACACACTCATGTGGCACATCGTCCATCGGCTGCCAATTTTGCAGCATCTCTGTATATGTCCCTTGTGGTGGTGGTGCTGCTGCTGCTGGCAATGTGGTGATGGGAACAGGGGTGAAAGTGGTGTTTGGGATGACTACAGGGAGGTTTACAGTGGGGGCAGGTGGAAGAAGTTGCTTTGGGGGTGGGCCAGACTCCTCCTCTGAGTCCATTAAGCAACCTCCAGGTGGGCCAATTCGAACACTCTTCCTATTTTAAACAAAAATGTAATTTATCAAAATGAAATGGAAACTTCTAAATGGGCAACTTCTTGCTAATTCGAAAAAAAATCTGGAAAACAGGTCTTTAAATACAGCCTGAATGCATCAAGAAATAGCACTAGTGACATGCTGAACAAATATCTGTACATTTTACGCCTTGGTGGTTTCTGTCCAGACATTTCTGCGTCTGACTGGAGGTCTGACCAGGTCTCTGCCTCTTTAGCCTTCCTTCTGCCCCCTCTTCATAGCTGTCTGCAAAATTCAGTTGAATTTAACATTTTCAAAATTTCTTCAGGATCACTCAATTAGATAAAAACTTAGTACTTCACTAGGCTAATCTTACGAATTACACATACAACATAGGAAATACAGTGCTGAGCCTAATAATGGTCTGTTAGACTGCTGAGTGGACAATATAATCTAATAATGGACTACAGAATTCTGTGATCCCACATTACATGACAATTAACTTATGATCAAGAATGAATAAAGTTACAATAACGTGGAAGAAAAAGTGAAACCTAGCATGAAAATGTCAAATTTACCTGTTGAAAACATTGTTCGGACTTCCCAACTTCCCCAGTCACAGTTAGGAGGTGTCTTGTTTTTAATGGCCAGGTGAAGGGCCATACCCCTCAGTGAATTAGGCCAATAGCACTGGCCATTCTCCACCCAAATGGCTGGAACCAGCTCCACCTCATGTGTCTCAACAAATTCGACAATTTTGAACATGTCTGTTTGGAAAAAAAGAAACAAGTGTAGTATTTACAAGTATATACACAGGTATAAACTTTTTTTGGCACACATACACTATATTGCCAAAAGTATTCGCTCACCCGCTTCCAGTGAACAGGTTTGACTACTTTAGTCATTTCCATGAATACAAATCTTAATGTTAAAGCATGTATTGATATTCTAGGGAGTTGTGTGCTTCTAATTTTATAGCAACAGTTTGGACAGGACCCTTTTCTATTATAACATCACAAAGGTATATGCAAGCTCCATTATACTCAAATATTATGTGGAAGCTGATTACATCAGCATATTTACATTTATGCCTACATTTAATCATAACAGACACTTTTATCCAAACCAAGTTACAAATGAGCACAATAGAACCACAACATGAACAATATGTTAAGTAAGTGCTATGATATTTAAGTCAGGTAGCCTAGTTAATATTTAATGAAAAAAAATAAATAATAATAATTATAATTATAATAATAATAGTATATATATAATATACGTTATATAATAATATATATAAATTGCAAAGGTAAAATGTAAAATTGTACTTTTACTGTAGCCTGCTGTAATATCATTTTCAACACATTTAGGTTACTCTATTTTATGCAGTGAATAAAAATACTATTTATATTCTGAACAATGGACGGTATCAACTAACATATTCATAAAATAATATTCATAAACATTCTTAAATCATCTATCATTCACGTGACTTTGCACACTTATTTGAATGTCCACCTGGAGAGAAGGTGCCTTCAATGACACAGTTACATTAAAAGACCAAATTCAGTATACACCTCATTGCTAATGCGTATTATGGGTATGCTGTGAAAAGATTTAAAATAACGTGAACCGATCATCTTTTCATATTTACTTAAAGAACATCAGAAAGTGATTTTTTTACAACCTTGGAAAGGCTTCAGTACACACCATTTTTCAAGTTCAATTCCACCCATGTTAACTTTCCTGTCTGGTTTGTACGTAATTTACGTAATTTGTACGTAACATAATTTACGATTGGTCAGCCCGCCTGTTAATCATACTCCCTGAGAAGGGTCAACAGCACATTACGCACAGTTCCTAATGGTTTAATGCATTAAGATATTTAGGGCTCATCCGCTTGCCTGCATAACCAATGGAAATATAGCTACAACATTTGGTCTTTTAATATCACTGTCTTTAATGCGTTCAGATCAAGTGCTGTTGTTTTTTAGTTATTAAAATACTGTGACGGGTGCTGTAAACTTGCAGTTTGTTCACATAATTTTCGTTTAACGTTCGTGCTGCAGTTCTATGCCCTCGCACCAGTTAGCGTTGAAAACTATTACACAGTCAAAGTTCATTAAACCACTCAAGTAAGTTAATATTAAACCATAAATACTTCTAAGGCAACACATATGTTTTTTTGTTGGCTTAAATCTGGTCGCTAAGTTAAATTATGCCTATATCTGGCCTATATCTTTTTTTTTTTTTTTTACATCCAACCAGTGGCGGCTGGCCAATAGAGGGCGCTAGGGCGCCCCCCTCCCTGAACCACACACGCAAAATTATAATCATATAAATTATTTAAATGTATATTTGTATGATGTAATATATTAAAAAATCATCTGTGGAAAATATTTTTTTTTCACAATCACCATATGTCCTCTCTGTGTGCACCACTCAATTTCAGCTGAGGGGCAATCAAGAAATCGCCCAAAGGAGGCGGGTCTTTGTAGAATTTAGTCAAATGCCTATTCAATATATAAATATATTCAAGATGTGACATAAAATTTAGCCAATCAGCGTCCTCAATTCTTATCTGCAATGGGTGATTTTTTTGTCGCCCACAAACTGCTCAAATGAGGGCTTGGCCAGTAGTGGCGCGATTTTCAATTAATGTTATGTGACAATGGCGGACTCAGGTGTAATTAGTTCCGGACACGAAAACTCTGTAAAATCTCTACTCCAATGCCCGTTTGAGAAGAGAACTTTGGCAGAAAAACTGAAGGTAAAAGAACTGGGTCCAGATCAGCCTGAGCTCTTAATCAGACAGCAGACAAGTGAAAAGGGGAAGACGTACACGCGAAGCTACTCTTCACGTTGGTACACCAAAAAGGCCTGGCTATGTGGGTGCGTTTCTGCTAATGCCTTATTTTGCTTTCCGTGCTTGCTGTTTAAAACAACTGGGGCAGATACAGCATGGACAGTTACGGGAGTGAGAGATATGAAGCACTTTTCTGAAAAAATAAGAAAATATGAGAACACCAGGGCACACATGGAAAATTCTGTCAAACTAGCCATTTTGGGAAGAGTGAACATCGCTACTCAGTTAGACGACGGCCACAGGATTGCGATAAGAAAACACAATGAGGAGGTGGATAAAAACCGGCATATTTTATCCAAGATAATTGATTGTGTTAAGTTTTGTGGGGCTTTTGAGTTGGCCTTGTGTGGGCACGACGAAACTGACTCGTCAGACAACCCTGGTATTTTTAGGGGTTTAGTGGATTTTGTTGCCTCACTGGACAATGTACTAGAGGAGCACCTTAAGACAGTTACCGTTTTTAAGGTCACATCGAAGACGGTACAAAATGAACTGTTGGACTCCATGCTATCAGTAATAAAGGATTACATTCTAGAGGAAGTAACTGCGGCTGATTTTATCGCCATTCAAGCTGACGAGACGACTGACGTCTCCACCCGCTGTCAGCTAGTGCTTGTGCTACGTTTCATGGATTCTAATAATAATATCCAAGAGCGTTTTTTTGAGTTCTTGACCATTCAGAACGCAAACGCCGAGTCCATCGCTACAGCACTTCTGGACAGGCTAAGTACCATACTACCAAATGGACAAAAAAACAAAGTAATTGCCCAAACTTATGACGGGGCTACTGTAATGAGAGGAAGCAATGGCGGAGTGCAGCGAAAGATAATAGATGTGTACAAAAATGCTCACTACGTTCACTGTTATGCGCATCAGCTGAACCTCATCATACAGCAGGCGACATCACACATCCCCAGAATTGGAACTTTTTTTCGACCTTGGTGGATTTTCTGCCTTCTTCTCCAGGTCACATAAGCGAATCGCCGTGCTTGACCAAGTGGTTGCGCACAGACTTCACAGAGCCTCTACAACACGTTGGAACTTTCAAAGTCGCGCTGTAAACACTGAGTACGAACACAAGGATGACCTTTTAAAATGTTTTCAGATCATCAGAGACTCAGGGAACTTTGATAACTCAACTGTCAGAGAGGCAGGGTTTGAGGATGCTCGAAGACGAGGCTTTCTGTTTTTTCCTTGCATTGTTTCACAAGATCATGCCAAATGTAGACATGCTATTCAACCAGCTGCAGAAGAGGAACATCGACCCTGTCTACATTAAAGCAGCTGTCCAGGGATTCACAAACAACATGCAAGCAATCAGGTAAATGCCCTTGTTTACTATTGTCTGATAAAGCTGCTGTTGTTAGAAAGATTCGTTGTTAATTTTTATCTTTATTTTTTTTTGGACCAGGGACTCAATCCCCTTTCTCTGTGGGGACAGTGCATCATCTGACCATTAGCACCAGCCCAAAAACCGACAGAGGACACTGGACCAGGAGAACAACAGAGGCTAGCTACAGAGGTAACACACATACACACAAAACATCAAAAGATGGTGTATAGATCATAATTCTAAAGAAAATGAAATTGTGTAATTATAGCTATATTGTAAATAATTGTGTGTGTGTGTGTGTGTGTGTGTATATAGAAGCAACACATGCCATAATCTTGCTTCTGTGTGTAAGTGGATATAACATCTTTTAGTGACCAATAAAAGGAACTAATATCAGTCCAGTAGCATAAAAATAGCCACTGTATTACAATGTTAAGCACTAGTTTGACCAAATAGCAGTCAGCCAAACAGTAAACTTAACCAGTCTACTTTTTAATTGAACTAAAAAAGATAGGTACTGTGTAGAAGGAAATAATTACATTACTAACTTTTAAGACTAGTCTAAGAAAACCATGTAGCTGGCCACAGTTATAAAACAGATGGGCCAAGTCTTCATAACGTAGTAAAAAGTGCCGATCAGTCAAAAGTAGCATGATGTTTCTGTCATCCACACAAATGGAAAAATATAGTCCAGTGCGATAATATACTTACTTGTAGCAGAAAATGGGTTGTTTTATTGATTGAAATGCTACTGTAGACCTTGTTTTGTTTAGAAAACCAATAGCAAAATCAGAAGTAAACGCTGTAAAACACAACGATGAATGTTATATTCACGCAGAATAACTTTTGATTAAAAATGTTTTTACAGGTATGTGATACAATCCTGATTCATACCAAGGAGCGGTTCTCCTTTACCCAGCACCTCGTCAGTGCAACATTGCTGCATGGAGAGTTGTTTCCACAACACAGTGTAACGTTTCCTGAATCAGCACTTGGAACAACAGTGGAGGCATACCCCATGCTGAACAAGGCCAAGCTCAAAACAGAACTGTCCCTCATCTATGAGAACCCTGAGTTTAGGGTTGGCAGTGGTGCCGTGCCTCTGTACCAGTTTTTCATTGAGAACAATCTTCAAAGTACTTTCACAGAGACTGTCAGTCTTCTCAAGATCATAATCACCACGCCTATGACAACAGCAGAGTCAGAGAGGTGCTTTTCTACTTTGAAGAGGATCAAGACTTTCCTAAGAAATACAATGACCCAGGATCGCCTTAATGCTTTGGCAATGCTTTCGATTGAGAAGAAACTCGTCAGAGACATTCCTGACTTCAATAAGAAAGTCATTGAGAAATTTGTCAATCAGAAGGAGAGGAGAGCAAAAGTCCTGTACAAATAAGTAAATGCAGATTTTTTCACCACATTGATTTTCTTGTACATGGTTATCCTCAGAGTCATGGAAGTATCCAGAATTTAACTGCGACTTGTAAATTAACTGTTCAGAGATGCTTTAACGAATAAACATGTGACCATATGTTCTTAAATTGTGTCTGCATTTCAATGAATCATTTTGCAGCGCTTGCTGAAATTGTTTGTTGTGCCAGTGTGCCACAGCCCCACTTAAGAAAATTTTCACCAGCCGCCACTGCATCCAACGTAGCTAGGCTAACGTTAATAACTGTACTAGATGTAGTACAAAATACAGAAAAATATACTTTCCAAAGTGTGTATTCTTTTCCTCTTAATATTTTATCTCTATGTCAAAAGATATTTAAGAATTCCTGCGACGCTAAAATGTGTTGACTAATTAACCTTACGTTACCTAGAATAACAAATTGGAGAGTTCCGGTTTAGCTAACAAATTTATTAACTGTGTTGATTGTGCTATGTATATTCAAAGACTATAGAATACCCTTAATAGTCTTAAAGAGTCTTTTGTATATTTCACATCTTACAAAATTAAATAATGCTCCACTTACCAGTTTATGGCGTCGAAAGTGAGGTCCCTTTTCCCGCTCTGTGGGATTAGAATTGATGACGAAAGTCGTCTTGTGGCCGTTTCAAAGCAAGTGGGCCGACTGCCGCTCCACAGAATCGGGCCATGTGCTTGATAGATATCCGTCTGCCGCATAATATTTAGAAATGGCGCCAAACAGCGTGACGGCTGGTCTGTGTCAGTTCCAATCAGGCAGCGTTTATGTCCGTCCACAAAGACAATGCAATGTGCATGTTTATGTACCATTTATTAATCGTTTTTGTTGTTTCTGTTATATTAATTTTATTAGGTTATGTTATTATAATATTTAATAATAATAATATTTATTTTATCATGATTTTATCATTATCATCATGAAAAATCAACTGGGTAAAAATGGACATTACAAGTATTATAGGCCAGTTTTTGTTGTTGTTATCATCATCATCATCATCATCATTAATTACCGAGTCATTGCACCAACACACTTAAGCCGTAATAGGGCCAGATACAATGCAATGTACTTAATACGACTACAAGATGCCAGACTTGGTGCGACGACGTGAGACAGTACTTCAGCCGACCCGGACTCCAGCCGATTGTGCCGACACTCAGCCAGAATCGGGCCGATTATGCTTGCTATCTGGGCATATTCCCAGTCTGTTCTGTTCTCGCGCTAGGCGCATTGCATTCTGATTAGATCGGATGGCATACTGCGGGAGGTCAGGGCCGCGGAAAATCGTGCTATAAAGCGATTTAGAAATCGCGCACGCTCAAATCGTGATTTTATGACGATTTCCATCGCACAGCCCTAGAATGAACTGGCAATGAACAGAAAATAACTCGGGCTTATTTAATTATATATATGAAATTATGTTATTATGTTATGACTTAGACATTTTTACATATATTAACAATATTATTATTTATTTTAATAGTAATTGGCGGCCCACCTGCAATACCATTACCATTGAAAACCACTGGTGTAGTGTAACATTCCTAAATGAATCAGAGTCTTTGAAAAACCCATTATTATTTACAACAATGCAATTACCAATTATTATTGATAGCCACTTGATTTTATTCCTAAATAATTAGCATTTTAAACTAATTGATTGAATAAAAGGCTCCTTTATTAACACAATGACTTACCTCGACCTACTGGCGATATCACTTTCATAATTTAAGTATTATTTAAATTTATTCCTATTTCTGTATTAAAAATGTTCCATAAAACATTAATCTCATTTCATTATACATTTTTACAGCCGTCTGTTCAGCATTAAACTGTAAATACATCTAAAAGCATCTTCAGATGCAGCTTCTATATCACCGAATACTAATTTAAGTGGTAAAAGCCTATTGTCATATTATTCTAAATTATTTGATGTATAAATTTAACATTAAAAATGACATACAAAAGGTAAAAGGTAAAATAAATAAATAACGGAAAATCAGTTGCCCCTTATGGTAAAGTTAATTTCTGACACTGGCTTATTGTTCGAAGTGTACGGTGCCCGTGAGAGGACATGGTCGGTTCACTTAGTTTTGTCGTGGCCACGACATAATAACTCGTGGGAACGTGAAAATATGTCGTGGCCACGAAATATTAATTCGTGGGAACGTCATATTAACTCGTGGGAACGTCTTATTATGTCGTGGCCACAAAATCATTTTGTCGAGGTAACGACATCCTTATGTCGTGGCCTCGAGATGTTATGTTGAGGGAACGACATCCATTTCTTGTGGCCACGACTTCTTATGTTGAGGGAACGACATATTTTTCTCGTGGCCACGAGTTTAATGCGTAAACAAACCTGCGTGACTATAGCAACCCGGGATTATCAGAGATGTATTCATTCATATTATATTTTGAATTACGAAATTATTATATTATTTATTATAGAAAATATTTCATTATTAAATTATTATAATAACCATATGCCTTGGCTACGGGACGTTATTGCGTGTGATAGTCAGCATTCTAATGAAGTTTATCATGGATAAATAATAAATAGAATGAATAATTGTTATAATGAATGAATAAATAGATTCATTTGTAAATGAAAACACAACAAGCTCATTTATCATCACATCACGTAAAAACTGTATTGGCATAATTGTCAGATAAATGATAAATGAGCCTGTTGTGTATTCATTTACAAATTAAACTAGTTATAGCCCCTTCAAGCACCACAGCCGTCACTGGCACGTAATAAAGTCCGGTAGCCAAGGCATATGGTTAATATAATAATTTAATAATAAAATATTTTCTATAATACTTTAATATTTTCTTAATTCAAAATAAAATATTATAATGAATACATATCGATAATCCCGGGTTGCTATGGTCACGCAGGTTTGTTTACCATTAAACTCGTGGCCACGAGAAAAATATGTCGTTCCCTCAATATAAGAAGTCGTGGCCACAAGAAATGGATGTCGTTACCTCGACAAAATGATCTCGTGGCCACGACATAATAAGACGTTCCCACGAGTTAATATGACGTTCCCACGAATTAATATTTCGTGGCCACGACATATTTTCACGTTCCCACGAGTTATTATGTCGTGGCCACGACAAAACTAAGTGAACCGACCATGTCCTCTCACAGGCACCGTAGAAGTGTTATTTCAGGGTTTGGATATTTTCTCATAACTCAAACGAGTTCACCTTCAAATCATGATGGCACATTCACATTTCACTAAATTCAATCACTGAAACAAGCACTCTGAGGAACAAATAGTCCCATGCCAGTGGGATAACAACATATGATTTCCTAAATTTGTAGAAAGTGCTCTATGAATAAAACTCAAAATAGAAAACCGAAGACCGCATTTGAAGTGCGAATGCGTCACCGCGGCGCGACGAAGGCTGACGAATTTCGAAAGCGACTTCAAATGCGCCCTTCATTTCCCATGAAAATGAAGTGTACATCTTATGGACACATCGCACCCTACCAAATCCCAGAATCACTTGCGTGCATAGGATGAAGGTGTTTATATTCAGAGGCAGGTGAGAGTTCTGTGGAGGCCTTCATATCGAAATGTAAGTATTGTGTTTTCATTTACTCAAATGCCTAGCAAAAGTGTTTAAAGCCAGGTTTTTGTTTTACATAAAGCCCACAAACAATAAGAAAGCCACTATATAAGGCAATGGTCTTTCCATCTGTTGTTTTGTGTTGAAGTGCTGTCATGCAGGATATTATGTCTACAAATATTTTCACCAAACTTTAGCACTTCAGTATTTTGTATGCATGTCCTGCTGTGTCATATTTTCTAATGTTAAGAGTCTTTTTTCATAAGTGTTTCCATTTTCTTTTGTTTTAATACTATTCTGGAGAAAGTGAGCATGTGTTTTTGTTGTTAACAGGCATGGTTTATTTGTAAGACAGTTGAGGGAACGAGTGGACAGGGAGGACATCAAACTCAGACAAATACATTCTTCATTAGCCAAGAGAAAACAGTGGAAAAAATGAGTACATTACAGTTTTTCCAATATATTTTTTAAATGTCATATTGTCAATGAAACAACCTAATTTCTGTAGTTTATTTTTGTGATGCAAGTTAAAAATGAAATGCATAAATTGTATATATTATTCATTTTTTGTGTGTAATTTATTCGTACATAAGCCTGAGTACTTTCTGTACATTTTGTATTTTTGTTTTGCATATTCACATGTGTAAATAAAATAAAAGTGCTTATGTACATTATGTACATATGTACATAAGTTATTTTTTTTTATGTAGCTTATAATTTTTTTTCACAAAACATTCTTTTATATGTTTATTTGTTTTGAAGGAGAGGATGAAGTGGATGCCGCCGCCCTGATCATATCCTTCCTTCTCTATATTAATTATTTCATTAATATAGTGTGTGATTATTAATTAAGTTATTGATCAGTATTTAACCACTTGGTTTGATGCAAGAGTGGAATGCGTAACAGTAAGCCTTTACAGGGCTGAGTCTATTTCCTTCCCAGGTCACAGGGCCATGTCAAAGAGGTCAGGACGACCTCCCATCTATGTGAGACACGAGAGATTGGACAACAGACTGTGATATTAATGTATCTGCTTGATATTAAGAAATCCTGTTTTAGCCTGTATTTCTACTCTCTAAGATGAGACTTGCATAGTGTGTGTGTAACAAACCATACTGATAATTTCTAGCTAGGGCTAGGCAGCCTTGAAGTTCTGATAAGTTCTCTGCGTATGTGTGTTAGTATCTGTCTGTACAGGGAGAAGCTCAGACAGTCCCAGGACAAACGTTCAACTGCCGTTGTTGGGGGTGTTAGGTATGCGTCTTTGAAGCGACTTGTCACCAGAATAGTTGTCAGAAGATATGCTTCAAGCTTGTGTCCATATGTGGAAACTGTCTAAGTTTATCTAGGTTTTGGAACCAATCAGAATTTTGCTGACTTATGCATTGACGCAATTAGTTCTCTGTCAAGAGTATAATTGCTGGTGATTTTGAGTTGTACGCAGAGCGGCCTACGAACTCCATCGAGAGTACTGAAGCTGACTTCTGCTGATGAAACTGCAAACCATATTCTTCAGTAAATTTTTCTTTAATTGAACGCATCTCTGACTCCTGGTCTTCATTCATCATATCTGGTCTTTGGGTTTTAACTGTAAATTCCCCTACAGTTTGTCCTGTAAATACTTTTTTACACATTAAAACAAATTGTTCTATACATAATAGAAAGATTTACTGACTAGATGCGCATTATCATATCGTTAGATATATCGCCCAGCCCTAGGTGTACCACTGGCTGGCAGACAGAAGAGAAACATCAGAGTGTGGATGGTGGCACATCCATGTTGCCGTTCACTTCTCAGTAGATCCAGCAGCACAGTCAGGGTCTCCCTGCTCAGAACAAAACCATTAAACACCTGTCCAGCACTGGCACATTCAGTTTTATCCTGCAGTACAGGGGTCTGGTCTGATTTAGGGAAAGAAGGAAAAGAGAAATTGTTTAGATCTATGAAAACGTAATTAGTACAAGAAATATTGACAATACTTTAGTAAACTTATTTTTGTATGTAAAAGTAATTTGTTGGGGAAAAACCACTTCTCATATTTAAAACCTTAGCTGAAGGGATAGTTCATAACTAATTAACATCTATTAAAATCTATTAATTTATCAGTTTACCCAAGTCTAAAAAATATAATAATTATGTCTACCAAGCTCTGATAATGTATGGAATATAATAATAACAGACTATCCAAATGTTAATAAAACAATAGGCATATACCTTTAGAAGCATGGATTTGTCTGTCACTTTAATGGTTTGGTTCACACAAAAATGAAATTAGTCATAATTTACCCAGATTGTTCTAAACCTGCATAAAAAAAATTCTTCTGTTGATCCCATAAGAAGATACTTTGAAGTACACTCACCTATAGGGATTATTTGGAACACCATACTAATACTCTGTTTGACCCCATTTTGCCTTCAGTCCTGCCTTAATTCTACGTGGCATTGATTCAACAAGGTGCTGAAAGCATTCTTTAGAAATGTTGGCCCATATTGATAGGATAGCATCTTGCAGTTGATGGAGATTTGTGGGATGCACACCAGGGCACGAAGCTCCCGTTCCACCACATCCCAAAGATGCTCTATTGGGTTGTGATCTGGTGACTGTGGGGGCCATTTTAGTACAGTGAACTCATTGTCATGTTCAAGAAACCAATTTGAAATGATTCGAGCTTTGTGACATGGTGCATTATCCTGCTGAAAGTAGCCATCAGAGGCAGGGGCGTTGCACAAGATCCCGGGCCCTATGCATAGGCAGTCCTGATGGGCCCCCATGCCCCCCCTCCTTGAAAATATCCAGGTAAAATAAAATATATTCCAGACTTTTCAAGGGCCCTCTCTTCCTTTGGGGCCCTGGTAATCAGTACTGGTTTTACCCCCAGTCCGACGCCCCTAATCAGAGGATGGGTACATGAGCGTGCGTGATTTCTAAATCGCTTTATAGCACGATTTTCCGCGGTCCCGACCCCCCGCAGTATGCTATCCGATCCAATCAGAATGCAGCGCACCTAAGTGGAGTGCGAGAACAGAACAGACTGGGCATATGCCTAACGCCAGGTTCACACACTCTGTCTGTGATGTGTATTTTTTCCGAGCCCATGTTAATGGATCAGAACGTTCACACTGCACGTGGTAAAAGCTGCGAAGATGTGAACGGAAAAGGTTAGAAATGGAAAGGTGTGAAAGTAATTAATATCTAGCATATGAGCATAGAGAGAGTTGTGAGTGCACAGGATACAGTTTGAGCAAGAGGAGACATATTTTAAGTGCGCGCACTCTCTCCGGGCGAAAGCAGCTTGTATCTGAGCACGCACGTCTGGTTTTGTGACAGAGCAAAAGAAATAAAAAAGATTCGCGCTCGAGCATTATTTTAATGTGCTTTCGCGTTACAATAATGCGCACTCGCTGCTGCTTCTGCACCGCATACACACACTGTATTAATCGTGATTAAAATCGAAATTGCAAAATTGATCAAAAAATCGTGATAGGTTTTTTTTTTTGTCCATATCGCACAGCCCTAATGGACATGGTCAGAAACAATGCTCAGGTAGGCCGTGGCATTTAAACGATGCCCAGTTGGGGCCTAAAGTGTGCCAAGAAAACATCCCCCACACCATTACACCACCACCAGCAGCCTGCAGAGTGGTAACAAGGCATAATGGATCCATGTTCTCATTCTGTTTACGCCAAATTCTGAATCTACCATCTGAATGTCTCAACAGAAATCGAGACTCATCAGACCAGGCAACATTTTTCCAGTCTTCAACTGTCCAATTTTGGTGAGCTCGTGCAAATTGTAGCCTCTTTTTCCTATTTGTAGTGGAGATGAGTAGTACCCGGTGGGGTCTTCTGCTGTTGTAGCCCATCCGCCTCAAGGTTGTGCGTGTTGTGCGTGTTGTGGCTTCACAAATGCTTTGGTGCATATCTCGGTTGTAACGAGTGGTTATTTCAGTCAAAGTTGCTCTTCTATCAGCTTGAATCAGTCGGCCCATTCTCCTCTGACCTCTAGCATCAACAAGGCATTTTCGCCCACAGGACTGCCACATACTGGATGTTTTTCCCTTTTCACACCATTATTTGTAAACCCTAGAAATGGTTGTGCGTGAAAATCCCAGTAACTGAGCAGATTGTAAAATATTCAGACCGGCCCGTCTGGCACCAACAACCATGCCACGCTCAAAATTGCTTAAATCACCTTTCTTTCCCATTCTGACATTCAGTTTGGAGTTCAGGAGATTGTCTTGACCAGGACCACACCCTTAAATGCATTGAAGCATCTGCCATGTGATTGGTTGATTAGATAATTGCATTAATGAGAAATTGAACAGGTGTTCCTAATAATCCTTTAGGTAAGTGTATGTCTCTCAACTAAATAGCTGATGGTTGTAACTTCCATAGTAACTTAGTTCCAGAGTCAAAGTATTTTCTTTTATGTTCAACAGAAGAAAGAAATTATTAAAGGTTCAGAGCAACGTGTGGGTGTGTAAACGATGACAAAATTTCATTTTTGGGTGAACTGTCCCTTTAAGACAGACAGTCCACCGTGAACAAATGAAATGCCTCTCTGCAAACGAGAAGCATCTCGCTGCAGACCACAAGATCCAGGGAGGCATGTTTACCGCATGCTGCTCTCGTGTGGAAGGGCTTCTCTAATTGCCTACTTCTTGTTAAATTTATTCAATTATAATTGCTATTAGTATTATAAACAGTGCAAAATACTTTTGTATTATAGAAGTACAAAATACTTATTTGTTTATTCAAATATGTGTTGGCCTTTATAAAATGCGGGACAAATAATTTTACCTTAAATACGACGATTCCGTATTTTAAGGGACAGGTGGCAACCCTAATAACTGACTGTGACAGCCGCATGTGCCAGCAGTCTTCACAAACAAAGCGCCGTCAGCATTTGAAATTGAAAGCAGCCTTTTGTTAGTGAGGTTCATATTTTCAATATATAAGTCCACTTCCTTTCTAAAAGACATAAATTATGACTTAGTAGAGCATTTGCAAGGACAATACCGACGGGCGAGACCACATACTTCAAGTGTAAAGCGTGTGTCTCTCATAGCGCATCCTGTGCAATGAAGCCTGCGACTGTCCTTGTAATTCGCTTCAACCTTTCTGAACTTAATGAAAGATTATTTTACGGAAATTCGAGTGGTGTGTGTATGTGAGGAATTGGAAGCAAGCACGGTAGGGGTGTTTCTAAAGCAAACTCGGCGTCATTGCACATCTGGTTAAAAACTAAGCTCAGAATCGATTCTGAGATCCAGAATCGTTGGAGAGAGAATCATGATGCATCGATATATCAGTTTTTTCTCCCAACCCTAATCTGGATACTGACCTCGGAATAAGAAAGAAACAGACTAATATTAGCATAGATGCCATTCTTTTAATGATGTAGCAAATACATAGGGTGTTATGGGAAGTGTTCACGGTTCCGGTTGTCCTAATTAATGCAGCCTAAAAATCTTTTAATGGATTTGAGTATTAGAAATGTGTTAGTGTGTTATGTGTAAGCCAGGTTAAAGAGATGGGTCTTTAATCTACAGTAGATTTAAAGTGACAGAGTGTGTCTGCCTCCTGAACACTGTTAGGTAGATTATTCCAGAGTTTAGGTGCTAAAATAGGAAAAGGATCTGCCGCCTGCAGTTGATTTTGATATTCTAGGTATTACCAAATTGCCAGAGTTTTAAGAACGCAGCGGATGTATAGGACTATAGTGCAATAAGAGCTCATTCACATACTGAGGTGCTAAACCATTCAGGGCTTTATAAGTAATAAGCAAGATTTTAAAATCTATACGATGTTTAATAGGGAGCCAGTACAGTGTTGACATAAATAAGTGTTGACATAACCAGTGCAGTGTTGACATAAAATGTTCATACTTCCTGGTTCTAGTGAGAGAACCTGGTTCTAGTAGTTCTATCTGCTGCATTTTGGACCAGATGGAGTTTGTTTATTAAGCGTGCAGAACAACCACCCAATAAAGCATTACAATAATCTAACCTTGAGGTCATGAATGCATGGATTAACATTTCTGCATTTGACATTGAGAGCATAGGTCATAATTTAGAAATATTTTTGAAATGGAAAAATGCAATTTTACAAATTCTATATACATGGCTTTCAAAGGAAAGATTGCTATCAAATAGCACACCTAGGTTCCTAACTGATGATGAAGAATTGACAGAGCAGCCATTGAGTCTTAGACAGTGTTCTAGGTTATTACATGCAGAGTTTTTATGTTCTATAATTAATACCTCTGTTTTTTTTTTTCAGAATTTAGCAGTAAGAAATTACCCCTCATCCAGTTTTTTATATCGACAAATTGGTATGTTTCACCAGGCTGCGAAAAAATATAGAGATGAGTATCATCAGTATAACAGTGAAAGCTAACACCATGTTTCCTGATGATATCTCCAATGGGTAAAATGTAAAGCATAGTACTGAGCCTTGAGATACTCCATACTGCACTTGTGATCGATTTGATACCTCTTCAGTCAGTGCTACAAATTGATGGCCGTCAGATAAGTACGATTTGAACCATGCTAATGCACTTCCATTAATGCCAGAAAAGTTTTCAAGTCTATTCAAAAGAATATTGTGGTCAATAGTGTTGAAAGCAGCGCTTAGATCCAGTAACACTAATAGAGATACCAGGACAGTCAGATACCAGGACATACCAGGACAGTCAGGCACAAGAACAGTTTCTTCCCCCAGGCAATCTACCTCATAAACAGTTAAATGTTCCCCACTTATACAATAAAAATGTGCAATATCCTTATATTTATTTGTATCTGACTACCTAACATTGTTCGGGAGGCAGACACACTCTTGCAGTTTAAATCTAGATTAAAGACCCATCTCTTTAACCTGGCTTACACATAACATACTAATACACTTCTAATATCCAAATCCGTTAAAGGATTTTTAGGCTGCATTAATTAGGTAAACCGGAACCGGGGAACACTTCCCATAACACCCGATGTACTTGCTACATCGTTAGAAGAATGGCATCTACGCTCATATTAGTCTGTTTCTCTCTTATTCCGAGGTCACTGTAGCCACCAGATCCAGTCTGTATCCAAGTCAGAGGGTCACTGCAGTCACCCGGATCCAGTATGTATCCAGCTCAGATGGTGGATTAGCACCTAGAAAGGACCTCTACAGCCCTGAAAGACAGCGGAGACCAGGACTAGAGCCCCAGAGACAGATCCCCTGTAAAGACCTTGTTTCAGACGACCACCGGGACAAGACCACAGGAAACAGATGATTCTTCTGCACAATCTGACTTTGCTGCAGCCTGGAATTGAACTGCTGGTTTCGTCTGGTCAGAGGAGAACTGGCCCCCCAACTGAGCCTGGTTTCTCCCAAGGTTTTTTTTCTCCATTCTTTTCAGAGGAGTTTAGGTTCCTTGCCAGTGTCGCCTTTGGCTTTCTTAGTTGGGGACACTTCATTTACAGCGATATCGTTGACTTGATTGCAAATTTATTGCACAGATACTATTTAAACTGAACTGAGCTGCATGATGACATCACTGAATTCAATGATGAACTGCCTTTAACTGTCATTTTGCATTATTGACACTGTTTTCCTAATTAATGTTGTTCAGTTGCTTTGACGCAATCTTTTTTGTTTAAAGCGCTATATAAATAAAGATGACTTGACTTGACTTGACCCCTTCATAATTGTAGATGACTTGATTTTACTTGATCCATTTATATTATTATTTATTGAATAATTGAATACATAAATAAAAGTATAGACTGAATTTTTATTTTTTTATTTTTTTGACTGTGTGTTGTTGTCTCTGTGTACTGGAAGCTTATGTCACTAAAACAAATTCCTTGTATGCGCAAGCATACTTGGCAATAAAGCTCTTTCTGATTCTGATTCTGATTCTGAGATATACAACCACAATCGGATGATAAGAGCAGGTCATTTGTAATTCTAATGAGAGCAGTCTTAGTGCTACTATATGGTCTAAATCCTGACTGGAAATCCTTACAGATACCATTGTTCTCTAAGAAGGAATATAATTGTGAGGATTCTACCTTTTCTAGTATCTTGGACAGAAAAGTGAGTTTCGAGATTGGTCTGTAATTAACTAGTTCTTTGGGGTCTAGTTGTGGTTTTTTGATGAGAGGCTTAATAACAGCCAAAGGTGCTGGGAAGGTAAATTACACAAAGTAATTTTTTTTTTTATTTTCTGTCATATTATTTTTGTTATTTTTTTTTATAAAACAGCGTGTTGTCTAAAACAAAAGTTATGACTGTATGTTCTATTGTATTGATAGAAAGTTATGACTGTATGTTCACATAAATTGATAGTGGTCTGCTTCACTACAATACATTCTCCACACGGTGCAATGCATCATGCAGCTTTGCCACACAGATTTTGATAGGTGGTTAGTTATAATAAAAGGACCAAAAGGCTCAGATAAAATGTAGTACAAATAAACATATTAAGAATTCATAGAAGCGGAGTACTATTAATAGTTTTTATTTTTATTTTTTTATGTTGTATGTTGTAATGTTTGGTTGAGCAATTAGCCCACATTTCATTCCCGCCCACATGTAGAGATTAAATATTCAAGTTCTTTATTCATTTTCTATCCCTGAAGGTAAAAACATGTGAAAAATATGTGCCATTTTACATTTTTCAGATTTCAATATTAAATTAAAAAACGATTAGATGGAAGATACCCTAATTCGTTACACACGGTAGATGCGTGTTTGTGCAGCAGACAGGTACAGGTGCTGGTCAAATAATTAGAATATCATCAAAAAGTTGATTTATTTCACTAATTCCATTCAAAAAGTTAAACTTGTATATTATGTTTATTCATTACACACAGACTGATATATTTCAAATGTTATTTCTTTTAATTTTGATGTTTATAACTGACAACTAAGGAAAATCCCAAACCCCCCCCCCCAAAAAAAAAAAAAACAAACAAACAAACAATTAAAATAAATAAATAAATAAATAAAAGTGAATTTAAATCATACTTAAAGATATCTTGCAAAACAAATGGAGGAATTGTTTCCATTTTTACTGATAACCAACTATGAATATCAAACCAGAATTTAGAAGTAACCTCTCAGTAAAAGAATAGGTGATCAAATATTTCAGGAAAAGAATAACAAAAGCATTAAGGACCTCCCATAAGCATTAAGGTACCCCCCATAAAACCACTTAAAATATTTGCCTACTTTGGGGTGGGGGTGGGGGCGGGGTGTCCTCTGGTTTTTAATGAAACTATTATACTTGAAACTTAGCGAAAATTAAAATTAAATTAAAAGATTTGAATGCTGTATTAAATTTAGAAGTGCTCATGTTACATGTTACGCGTTCTTTCATGGCATGATTCAGTCTAATAAAATGCATTTAGAATGCTCCCAAAATTCAAGAAATGTGGACAGAAAATGTAGGCCTATATCAGTGGCTTAGCTGCCCAAATGCAAAAAAAAATTAAAAATAAATAAATAATAAAAATAATTTGTACGGCCACCCCAAACATCCAAGGATGTGTTTCTCGATAACGATTGATCTTAGAACTTAAGAGCGTTTTCTACGAGTCATTTTACGATCGCTCTTTATTGTTTCATGTGCATTTCCCAAAAATGCACTTACAATTGCAGGTAGCCGTGCTTTAAATGCTACTTAGGAGTCGCTATCCATTTGTCAATTGCTGAAATGTCACCCTATAGAATGGCTCGTAATTGTAGTACAAGCTCGTTTATTGAAATGCTAAACCTTCTTAGGCCTACAAAGCTTTTGGGAAACACAGCCCTGTGTGTGAAGTTATTATTAAGTTTGGTATTAAGTACTCAAAGACAGGACTGACAACCATATTCTGCTGCTGTGTGAACGTAGCTGTAGCTTCATAACATTACAGTTGAACCACTATGTCACATGGACTATTTTAACGATGTCCTTACTATCTTCCTGGGCTGCGTTTCCCAAAAGCTTCGTAAGCCTAAGAAATTCGTAAAAATGATCATATGGCTGATCTTAATATTACGGTCTGTTTCCCAAATGCATCATAACTGAAGTAGAACTTGAAAATCCTCATAGATCTACGAAGTGGATCGTAAGAAGACCGATTCATGATAGCATCACGCAGTTGCTGCAGATTTGTCATCTGCATATCCATGATGCAAATCTCTCATTCCACCACATCCCAAAGGTGCTCTATTGGATTGAGATCTGGTGACTGTGGAGGCCATTTGAGTAAAGTGAACTCATTGTCATGTTCAAGAAACCAGTCTTAGATGATAGTGACATGACATACAGCCAAGTATGGTGACCCATACTCAGAATTCTTGCTCTGCATTTAACCCATCCAAAGTGCACACACATGGCAGTGAACACACACACACACACACACCGTGAACACACCCGGAGCAGTGGGTAGCCACTGGGGGAGTAGTTGGGGGTTCAGTGCCTTGCCCAAGGGCACTTCAGTCGTGGTATTGCCGGCCCGAGACTAAAACCCACAACCTTAGGGTTAGGACTCAAACTCTCTAACCATTAGGCCATGACTTGATTTGAGCTTTAAGCTTTGAGCTTTGAGCTTTGTGACATGGTGCATTATCCTGCTGGAAGTAGCCATTAGAATATGGGTACACTGTAGACTGTGGCGTTTAAACGATGCTCAGTTGATACTAATGGGCCCAAAGTGTGCCAAGAAAATATCCCCCACACCATTACACCATCAGCCTGAACCGTTGAGACAAGGCAGGATGGATCCATGCTTTCATGTTCTTTACGCCAAATTCTGACCCTACCATCTGGATGTCATAGCAGAACTCGAGACTCTTCAGACGGGCAAGATTTTTCAAATCTTCTATTGACAATTTTGGTGAGCCTGTGCAAATTGTAGCCTCCGTTTCCTGTTCTTAGCTGACAGGAGCAGCAACCGGTGTGGTCTTCTGCTGTTGCCCATCTGCTTCAGGGTTCGATGTGTTGTGCGTTCAGAGTTGGTATTTGCATACCTTGGTTGTAACGAGTGGTTATTTGAGTTACTGTTGCCTTTCTTTCATCTCTAACCAGTCTGCCCATTCTCCTCTGACCTATGACATCAACAAGGCATTTTCGTCCACACAACTGCCGCTCACTGGATATTTTCTCTTTTTTGGACCATTATCTTTAAACACTAGAGATAGTTGTGCATGAAAATCCCAGTAGATCAGCAGTTTTTGAAATACTCAGACCAGCCCGTCTGGCACCATATATATATATATATATATATATATATATATATATATGTATGGTGCCAGACGGGCTGGTCTGGAATATTCTATTCTATTCTATTATACTGTATAATAGTATACTTTACATACGACTAATATATATATATATATATATATATATATATATATATATATATATATATATATATATATAGTCGTATGTAAAGTATACTATTATACAGTATAATAGAATAGAATAGAATATTGTATTATAGTTATTATATCCGAGTTGTCTGGAATGCAGCATTAGGTTAACATTTCAATAAACAAGCATGTACTACAATTACGAGCCATTCTATAAGATGATATTTCAGCACTTGACAATTGCAAAGTGACTCCTAAGTAGCACTTAAAGCACAGCTACGTGCGATTTTGGGTAAGTGCATTTTTTGGGAAACGCTCATGAAACAATAACAAACGCTCGTAAAATGACTCATAGAAAATGCTCTTAAGCTCTACGATTAATTGTTATCGAGAAATGCAGCCCTGAGCCTTGAACGCATTTTAGTCTTGTTGCTTCCTGACAGGGTCAGAATGCTGTCTGATTTCATCAAAAATATCTAAATTTGTGTTCTGAAGAAGGTCTTATTCATATTATTTTTCAAAATAACACAAAGCACAATTTAATCCACAGGTGTTTGACTGGGTTTTGATTTACTTATACTGAACCCCAAGTTGCAGCATGCTATAGCCTTGGTCAGGCATCTCCAACCCTGCTCCTGGAGCGCTACCATCCTTCAGACTTCAGTTCCAACTCTGCTCCAACACACCTGTCTGTAATTATCAAGTAGGCCTGAACACCTTGATTAGCTAGTTCAGGTGTGTTTGATTGGGGTTTGAGCTGAAATCTGCAGGACAGTAGGGGTGCTTCTCAATATCCCTCCTCGTTTCCTCACTCCTCCGTCCTCCATCCTATGACCCAGAAACCGATCGAGCTCAGGACATCTCAGTTCTCTAATTGCATCACGAGGAGGTGAGGATCGAGGAGTGAGGAGGCTTCCAGAGGAGTCATGAGCGAGGATACACAGGTGTATCCTTTGCGGAAGTTTTTTTAATCGAAAAACCTGACGCCCGTATAAATTCTCCTCCCCCTTCACATCTGTTGCAATAATTTTAATTTATATTTTAACTTTTCAGTTTAAATTAACCATACCTGTCATATATTTCAAACAGGGCATCTTGCTTTATTAATATTTATTATGAATGTCTTAAATAACAAACTTTAACAACATAAGGGCAGATCCTTTTAGCGCAGCTGATGATGCTTTGAAGTGACACTAAAAGGATCGAGGAAATATCATTACACTTGATTCAACTCCTCCGTCCTCGCGTCTTTTCCTTGCGTCCTTCCCTCGCATCCTGAAGGGGTGGAGCTAAGACGCTAGGTAAGGAAACAAGGAGAGGAAACGAGGATGCACAAATAAGAATTGAGAAGCACCCTAGCTCTCCAGGAGCAGGGTTGGAGATCCCTGGCCTAGGTTATATTAGTTTGCAGCCTGGGAGGGAGGGATAAATCTTTGTATGACCACAAAATTGTTAGCCTATTTCAAAAAATTTATTTCATTAGTTTCAAAATTTGTAGGAAGGATGCTTGGTTAGTTTGTGAGTGTAGCCCTATCAAATCAGCTCCTCTGTATAAATTGTTCCCTTGGCAGTATACAAACTCAACCTCCAATAAAGATGCAATAAAGACTTCTTTAGTTTAATAAATATAGCTTTTTAGACTCTCTCTGACATCAGTGTGCTGTGGGAAGAATTGCGGAGACGTATCTGAAATATTGCAACAATCTTTATTAAGCAGTTTAAATTGAATTTTGCATAGAAAGAAAATTAACGCTCCAATTCTGGGTTTTCCCCTCCAGAGGGCGCACAAAGATAAACTATGAAATTAATCATTTAGTAGCCTTAATACCTCAGGTGCAAAATAACAAATATGTAATACAACCAAAGAAAACCAGGATTAGTAGCCTACAGATAGTAATTTATTAGACTTTTAAGAAGAAACCCCTTATAGAGAGTCTAGAGACTACATTAATTTAAATAAAACTTTTATTTAATAAAATAAAAACTGTTGTTTGCTTATGGAGTGTGACAGAGCTTTTGGACCCAGTAAGCGTGACGTCAGACTTAACAAGCAGTCAGTCGCGCTAATGCATGGCTGGCTTTGGGCTTTTGAATAATAATCACGTTGTCTGCGTTTGGCCAAAGTTATTTGTTGTCAAAACGCGGGCTGTGATAAGGGGTAGCTGCAGAGCCAACGCAAGTGACCAACGGGGAGAGGATTCTGCTTGGTCTTAAGCCTTCGGCGAATGTGTTTCCAAATCAAACAATGATTTGTCCAAAAAGCCAGTGGTTCTCACCGTTTCCAATTTAAAGTTTTATATTCGTATGCTCTCTCATATTTAGGTGAGCATAAGCAAAATTCTTTTTAATGGCAATTAAAAAAAATGCTTAGATATTTGTTATTTACATAGTAATTTCAGAAAAATTATGCCTATATCTGCTAAAAGCAAGAATCTAACCTGCAAATAGCTATCTTTGCACAAGTTAACACTGATTAAATTAGAGCTAAAATAGCCTAACTATACAATCTGCAATGACCCCCCCCCCACACACACCCCGTTGAATTGTTAGCCAATAGAGACGGATTACGCCACTAGGCAGCAGTGATATATAAAGGGGCTTTATAAACGCATTTGTACAGATGAAAAAGACATGCTAAAGTATTTTCCGACAGTGAAGCAGGTTGCTGATAAAAGGACTTGAAAACACAAACTGAAATGAAAAAACGAACGTTCTTTAAAGGAATCCGATTATACCCGTCGCTTTGTCTGTATAAAATGGAATATATATTCTGCTAAAACGTCTTAATTTCTTTTTAGATAGCTAATTCGCTGATCGAATAAATATTCTCAAGATAAGTAGGCTACCAAAGTATCTTGCAAAGTCAAGAGGAAAACCTTTAATTCTGACCATTTAACATCATGACAGTGTATACATTTTTGTTGTGCTTAACGGTTCTTATTTCTTTGGGACTGTCTGGGAGCGATGAGCCTGACCTCCTTCAGGCTCCACTGAGTGAGATGTCCTCGGATGCTGGAGTCTCTCTCTTTGATCTGGAGGATGTGGACTCTCTAAAGTGTTCAGCGTGCGTTTGGAGAGAACAGAGTAAAGTCTTACGGCTGGAAACAATCAAATCCCAAATCCTTAGCAAACTGCGCTTAAAACAAGCGCCCAACATCAGCAGAGATGTGGTTAATCAGCTTCTTCCAAAAGCACCTCCGCTGCAGCAGCTTCTGGACCATCACGACTTCCAGGGGGACGCATCCTCCCTAGAGGATTTCATGGACGCCGATGAGTATCACGCCACTACCGAGTCCGTCATCACCATGGCCTCAGAGCGTGAGTTACAGAACTTTTAGATTTTTTATTTACTTGTCTGATAGTTTTAAGTTTTCTGCTCTCTTTAAAGGCAGTTGCACATCTATTAAAAGTTTAGTGGCAAGTGGCGGTTTAATTATTATTAGATTTTGTATGGGACAAATGCGTAAGGTTTATCATAAAAGTCAACATTGTAATTCTTAAATATATATATATATATATATATATATATATATATATATATATATATAGTAGTCAACATTTGAAGTGGACCAAAACCTTTCATCAAAGTTTTCCTAAAACCAAAACAATAGCAGTTCTTGTCCTAGGACAACTTTGATTAACTTTTTTTTGATCCATTTCAGATAGATAGATAGATAGATAGATGGATGGATGGATAGTCTATACACACGCATACGGAGGATTTGAAATCTGCCTTCACTTGTTTGCGCTCGTGCCCGTTTACGTGTAATAATGAATAAGAACAATGTAAAGAGACATGATATATGCAGATGCGCTCAATGTCGCTTCCGAGCACATTATAATGTAAAAAAAAAAAAAAAAAAAAAAAAAACACACAAAAAAAAAAAAAAAGATTATTATTTCAGATGATTAATAGGTATTAGTATTAAAAAATGATATGCTTTAAAGCAGTTGCCAAAAAAACGTCTTGAACTAGCAGGCTCTGTTGCCTTTAGTCTCTGCTAGAAAAAGTGTCCCAAAACACTACTATTGTTGTCCTTACAGCAGCAGCGCCTTAAGACTGCGCTTGCCTTTAAATGTGAAGTTTATAGGCATAGATCGTTTTTTTACTTTAGTGTGGACACAAAGCCCGTGGAGGAGTTTGGGTTGAGGGGAGTGTGTGACCTTTTCGATGAGAATAGCCGGGGTTCAACAACATTTACACACATAATGTATTCCGCACAAGGCAGATGAAAAGCCGAGCAAATAATCCGTTTTTTTTTTTTTTTTCTCTGACCAGAGTGAACAAAGATAGGTTTGTGTTCCCCTAACTAACCTCTGCGTTGATTGTCACACAGCCCACGTTCCCGCTGGCATAATGAACGCGCTTTACATTCAAGAGACGAATCACATAAATGATCATTTAACGGCTGCAAATCTCGTGGATAGCTTTTTTTTTCTTCTTCTTTTTAAAAATAGCTTTTTTGTTGTCTTTGTTGTTGTAGCTGTGCAGTATGAGAACAGCATGAAAAATGACTAAGTCGTTTTAACCATCACATGGTTCAGGGAGTGCATTCACTGTACTAAACAGCAACTGTATTTATTTATTTATTGTTTGTTTGTTTGCTTGAAAACGTAACTTTCAATATATTTCAAGATAGTAGAGCAGTTTCATGTAATTATTCACATTTATATTCTTTTTGTGTTGCATCCCTTTTCAAATACTAATTTGAGTTTATTCAGTTTTATTCTATTCTTTTATTCTACTTCCTTACTATTATTTTATTCTTGTTTCGTGTTATATATAATATCCATTTTAAAGTTTAAATTGAATATAATAAAAATTAAACCATTACCATATTCTTTCAAGATTTGTTGTTTCTTTTGCAGTTTTCTTTTAGTTTATCTTTACTTTTCCTTTATTATTATTATTATTATTGTTGTTGTTGTTATTATTATGATTATTTTCAGTAAACCTTGTTTCTTCAGCTTCCATCTCTCATCACTGCATCCATGATCGTCTCCCTTTCTCATTCTTTATCACACAAGCAGTCAGTTCTCCACTGGCTAACAAAAGCAAATGCTTGTGAGATTAAATGCAATCCCACAAAAACAAAACTGTCTCTTTCTCACCAACAAAAAACAAAAAAACAAAAATACATTCACTCCTTATACCCCTTTATGTAGGCTACGGTACCCACATTACTAGTAGGTGACTAATGTAACAGCCCATATAAAAGATAAAATTTACACAATTTTGTTAAGTACTTTACTAGTACATTCAAAGGAAAGTGTCTTGATAGATTTTCCCACTATTACAAGCTTATATTTTGGGTGTTATATGATAAAGGTAGATATTATGTATTATATGATATTATACATTAGAGTTTGCACTGGTATGTTTTGTTCTGGCTCTGGCCAGAGCAGAAAATCAACCATTAGAACTCAGTTGTTGCCAGTCTGTATATTTAGACCAGACCTTTCTCCCTTGACAGTGTGCTTTCATAACAGCCGGGGTTTTTTTTTTTTTTTTTTTGTCAATAATTTGTCTGCTTATACCATCACCTCCCTCCCACACAATCACCCACCTCCCTGGCAATGTGAATGCATTTCCAAACAGTGGTCATTATTCTCTGCTCACATTTTGGTGGGCAACATTATACTTTTACTTTTTAATTTATTGCTTTATTGCTTTTTGTCTGTTAAGACAGCCATGAACTATAATCTAACAACCACCAAACTGTGCCAATTAGGAGAAGACAGAAGAAATACAAAATTTAGGGCTCTCATTGCTATGAGAGATTGAATTATCTGAGATATATAATTTGCCATTACTCCTCTTTTTGTTCTCCAAAAATTTTACTCTGCAGTACACTCCCATAGAAACACACATTCATCAAGTCACAGAGGAAAAGGCCTCCTATTGACAAGAAGGGTCAGCGAGTTCACAGCAATGTGATATATTGGATGAGGAGCCAATTAACCTCTTCAGGTCTTTTTCTTTGGCCGCAAAAGAGAACTAGTAGATTAAACACTACTACCCCCACCTAAAATGTCAAAAAGGATGGTTAGGAGATTAAACAACACTACAAGCACTGCCTCCCCCACCTAAAATGTCTTTCTCTCACACACAAAGTCACTTACACACATATACACACATTCAGAAACACCAACCCACTAACCACTCCCAACTAGGAATAAAAACAAAGGTCTTTTATTGTGTTGACCCTATAAAAGGGTAATTTCCTGAAGGTGCAGGGACCATAAACATTAGAAGAGAGAATGCTAAAAAAGACAAGATGGTTGTCCAACCATCCTCTGATTAATGGGAAGTGTGTGGGAAGTATTTTTAGTATTATTTCACCATGTGAACACCTGTGTCTTAGACTACTCTCAGTCTTTTCTGTTCATCTGAGAAAGTGTAAGAGGAATAAAATAAAGGAAGAAAGAAACTCATGTTTTTCTTTCCTGCTTTGTAAACATGAAATAATAAGTGAGGTAATTAAAGAACATAAGTGTTATAGAAATAACACTTCAGGTAGTCCATTTTTTGGCTAATAAACTTTCAATGGAACTGAAGTCCATTATACCCTGGGTACAATTTCACTGCTCTCTCAAGAATGGCTCTCTTTCTTTCTCTCATTCTTTTTCCTCTTCCCATGGTTCAATGCTTTTCCTCCCCCTTTGGAGCAATTCCAGACCCAGATAAGCAGGTACTGAAGTCATCACATGTGACAAATAAAACTGCATCCCAAACATGTAAATCTAACTATATATATATATATATATATATATATATATATATATATATATATATATATATATACATATATATATACATATACACATACATACAAGGATCTCTCTGGAGATATGTACTGTTCTTGCATCAAGTAACGCCTGAGATTATAGTAAAGTGAATATAAACTCATTTTAATCTTGTACTGTATACATCCTTTTCCCTTAGTCAAACTACATTAAAAGGCAATATATAAAGGTTGCACACAGAACATGTTGCACATGAACATGGTCAATTATTTCATGATGATAAAACTGAGGCATAATTATGCTTTTGCTGTATATTTCATAATAAATTTCTGTTGCCTTGGGATTGTTGAGGAGAAGGACATTTTAGGTATTGTCTGGGGATTTAGCCAGCAATCATAGTCCATAAAAGAATACCCATGAATTGTAAGACTTTGTGGGAATGTGCCTAAATATGCAGATAAATATTATCTGAATCTGAATTAGCAATCTGCTTTGGAATTTTCAATGTCACTCAGCCTTTTTTTTTTTAAAGAAACTAAGATCTTGAATCAAGATCAGAGTTTATTAATCAAAACCTCTCTTTGGTAGAGTAAGTGACTACTCCAGGTAGACCAGTGATTGACAAGGGGAAGAAACCACTGAGAACACTGAATAGAGTAAAACTGCAAACATGGATGATTTATGTCATTAAGACAAATTATTACAAAATAGTAATGTAATCAAGGGCAAAAACCCAGCTGTCTTATCCTTATCAGCCATTATGGACCCATATTATTCAGGAAGATATTAAGAACTCATAATGCTGCAGTAAAACACTTTCACTCCCCCACAATGTTTCAATCTTTAAATCAATTGTTTAATATTTTTCTTGTTTTCAAGGTGCAGTATGTATTTCACAATGTTTCATGGAATTGTAGTTCTTACCCTCGTTACATTTCCTCATTTAAATACTTTTTTGTTCCAATTCAAAATTGTAATGTTGTTAATCATCTCTGGTTGATTTGGTTCATTGTATATCTTAAACAAAGATCTATTTAAAAACCTTATGGTAAAAATTAATTGGAAAAATACTTCCAGAACTAAGGTCACTGAAAAAGAGGATGGGCACTGTAGCACTCTATTGTGGTGCTTTAAAGTGTGAATGATGAATGGCGTTAGAATGTAACAGCCAGGTGTTTAGCAACAAACAACCAATCATAAACTGAACTACACTTGCATCATTAAATAATCCACTTTCTACAGTCATAAAAACTTTGTATTTAATTTCAGCATTTGAGTGAAAAATCAAAATGTCACCCCATGATGAAAATGCATTAATAGAATTGAATAAGTGAGAAGGCAAGGCATTACAATGTATAAAGAGCCCATGTGCTCCGTTTATCTAGTCAGTGATTAATATATATATATATATATATATATATATATATATATATATATATATATATATTTATATATATATATATATATATATAAAGAACACTATTAACAGATTTACAAATATACAACCTCAAAACATGAATACCCAAAATTAATTTGAAAGCCAAGCTAAAGACATATTATTCAATTTAATATGTCCTGTTTATGAAGAATCACATGATAAACAACTATATTAAGTATAGAACCACACATAACACGTGAAAACAGCTATTATTACAAAAAAAAGGGGGCGGGGGGAGGGGGTTGGGCTTGGGTAATTCAACAATGCTGAACATATCTGTTGAGTAATATCAACAAAATATGCACCATCACATATGGGATATACAGAGAGAAAATGAGGAGCACAGAGGTCAGAAGATGCCCCCTTTTTCATTTTCAGTCATCTTATTTTCAGTGCCAAAAAGAAAAATAATGTCAGCAAACATGAATATAAATTAATTCATTTCATGAATTATTTATTTGGACAGATTGACATTTAAACTTAGGCCACAACAATGGTCTGTGAGCCAAGGGGCTACAGAAAAAAAAAATGGCTCAGATGTTCTTTTTTTAAAATGGAGACTAAAATGGAGGCACACATACAGCTTTAGACTTATCAGTTAATTGCCTTAGCATTTAGAGTTTCCACGTGTGTGTGTTTGTGTGTGTGTGTGTGTGTGTGTGTGTGTATATATATATATACACACACACACATTTTGAGAAATATATACATTTTGAGCAAACTATATTATATGTACATTTGTGAGTCAATATAATTGTCAAGATTTAATCCACACTATCATATTAATAATAATAATAACACTAATATGGTACAATTTCTAGTTTGTGCAACAGTAAGATTGCACCTTAATCACTGTTTTTTGATTCTGGTGGCTCCAGTGTATCCCTTAATGCATGAATGAGTATGATCAGAAGCAATCTCATATCAGCACTTTAGTGTATATATTGTTATTGCGCTTAGTTGAATAGAGTTTTTAGAACATTTTTAGTACACTAGCCAAATACCCCCATTATTATGGGGAGCATGCAAGACATGCTTTTGTTGAGCATGGGGGGCTGCGCTGCCTAAACTGTGATAGGAGTCTTGTGCCTGGCCCTGTCCCCCAGGAGCATTCTGAATGAGGGTATCACTTGCGATCTGTACCCCCCATTTTCTCAACACACACCAGTCCTCTGTCCCATGTCCTCCCCCACTTCAGCTCTCCGATCTCCTGGGATAGGGGGCCAAACAAAGAAGGAGCGAGGCAGCATAGGCTGGGATGGTGGGGGGCTGCTCTGTGGCCCCTGTCTTATTAGAAGGGTCGTGAATGTGTCAGAATGATTAATTTGCAGAGGTGCACAGGGATACCCTTGAGCCACATTTATCCAAAGTCTGAGCTCTTTAGCACACACATCCCTTGATGTGTGGTTGAAATGTGCTATTAGGAAAATTAAAAAAAGGAAATAGGAATATAATGCATGCAAAAAAAAAATTAAAAAAAAGTACAAAATGTTGATCAACCTAGACCACAGCAGGCATTGCCACAGACTTTTTTTTTTTTTAATCAAAACAACAGGTGATACATTACTGAAATATCATCTAAATTTTGAAATTCAGTTGTGTAGTATTTGTAGTTTTCTTTACAATTCCAATATTTCACATCACATATACAGTAATTCAATGATAATCTATTTGTTCAGCTGAAATAGTTTGAAATTTAACAAAAACATATCAGGCATTGCCTGCAGAAGAAAACCCTGATATTACACATAAGTAAAAGTCCAAAATCTCTGAATTGTTTTAATCCCCTCCTCCATCCATCATTCAGAATTAGTCCCTAGAGAACTAGAAGACATTATCTGTAATGTGTTTTCATTTTTAATATTAATTTCCATTCTGAACATCAGTCTTTACCATCAAACCATCTGAAACAAAAATTAAATATGATTAAAGGTTTAGTAGATTGGAAGGCAATGTAGATATCTTTAATGGGATAGTGATCTTTAGGGCTCTCTACTCTAACCCCTGACCATTGGGGTGTGTGTGAATAATCTAAAGAGACAGGCAGTAGGGTATGTTTGCTATGGTCTCTGTCACTCTATTGTCAGTTTCTGCACTTGTTGCTAAGAGCTTATACCAAGGTCTGTGAAAAGTATGATTTTGCAAAATGCTGCCAGAATCATCAAATAAACATGTAATTGTTTTGTGGCCTTTGGGCAAATATTTATTTTGCAATGTATAAAAACACAAACACAAAGTTAGCATGTGCATTATGATTTCAATATTATCAAGAGAAATAAATATATATATTCTCAGTACAGAGGGTAGTGAATTAACAGTGCTCTATTCCAACTTAGTTACCCACAACTGAGGTGCTCTTAAGCAAGGTCAGAGATTGCAGATTATACCCAATCTAAAAAGCTTCTGCATCCATCTAAAAAGTAATGCTCTAAAGAGAAACAAAACTCTCCAATATAAGTATCCATTTCAAAGGTAACAGGAGTTGTAGGCCAAATATGGTAACCCTTTCTCAGAATTTGTGCTCTGCATTTAACCCAGTCAAGTGCACACACACAGCAGTGAGTAATGAACCCACAATTTGAACCCACACCAGCAGTGAACTATTTTGCTGTGGCACCTGTAGAGGAATTTGGGGGTTCGGTGCCTTGCTTAAGAGCACCTCAGTTGTGGGTAACTAAGTTGGAATAGGCCGGCAACATCAGGACACAGATCCTCAAAGAAATTTATAACGTTGGCACCAGAGGCGGATCCAGTCCCAACCCCAGTACCTCCCTATTCAGAACTGATATTCCTGTAAACCATCCACTAAGACCTCTCCTCGAAAGAACTGCTTGCGGAGGCACACTCACATTTGGGACAGCTCCGGGGACAGAATAAGAAGGGGGGAAAAAGAGGAGGAATGATGGGCATTGGGGCCTGCATCGTTAGCGGAGGCATGATCGTGCTTGGGAAAGCTCCGGCAGCATTAGAAAAAGGAGGGAAGAGAGGGGGAATGGCGGGCATTGGGGCCTGCGCCATTAGCGGAGGCATGCTTGCGCTAGAGATGAACAGTGGGGCTGCGGGCCATGGGTAGGGAAGGGGGTAAGGAGAGGGGTGAAGCAATGGCTGTGGGTAGGTCTGAACCACTAGCGGAGGCATGCTCACGCCGACGCGCCGGCTTGTGGAGACTGAAGCCGGCACTTCGCCGAGATGAGGTGTGAGCTGATGCTGTGTAGATGGAGGAGGGGGCCTGGCGGCATCCGGGGCGTGGCCCAGGCTTTTTCCTAATGGCTGGAGGCCCGTCCTCGAGGGAGTGGTGATTAGCTCGGGCCATGAGTACGGAAAGTAGCAGCCCTGGCTCGCTTTATCCGTGGCCTTGGATGGAGGAGTGGAGCTTGGAGGCGCCCCTGTTTGCAGGGAAGTATAGAGGGCAAGGAGATCCACCTTGACCGACCATTGTAGAATGTTGACACAGGAGCTGATGAGCCCCTGGCGTAGTCCGGTCATGGTCCATTTCTCTGCAGCTGGGGTGGAGGAAAGGGCTGAAGCGTTGGAGGATGCTGGAGAAAGTGGCTGACGCCTGGAAGGCGAAGGTGATAGCGTGCCTCGGTGTCTGGGGGTATGAGCGACAGGGGTGCGGGAAGGCCGGCGGCCCTGTGTTGCAGCCGCGGGCTCGATTATGGTGTCCTGCGGAGTGCTGGAGACGCCGGAGGACCGGTGGTGTCATAGGAATTATCATCCGGATGAAGTTCTATCTCTAACATGTTGTGGCGATTGGATGTGCCAATGCTGAAAGACTAGAGATAATGAAGGTAAGGCTGCTTTGATTATTTATAGGGGTTCTCTTTTGTGCTGATTGGATAGATGGTGTAATTACTGATGATGGACTGGCCGTGTTAATTATCTGCGCATGCTCCTTTTCCGAATTTTGTTAATAAAACATCACATAGTAAATAGTGTTCTCTAATCTAAAGTGTTACTGAAGCTGTCAGATGAGAACCATTGAGAGGTCTGTTTCTCAAACTGTGTAGTATCTACAGATGTTGTTGTGCATTTATTCACGAGTCCCATTTACTTTTTTACTTATCTTGGTTCCAAACTGTCTTTTCCACACTATATTAAGCAGCACAACTATTTTTAATTGGGCTGAATCACACACCAAATTATCATATTAGAATTATGGATTAATCTTCAGGATTATGTAACGGTTTTAATCATCCTAATCTAATCATCATTAAGGTAATCCAACATAATCAAGTGTTTTAATCCAAGTCTTCTGAAGAGACATACTTGCTTTATATCATGTATAATATCATTTTATTTTAATTTTAATATAATTTATAATCATTTTAATTTTTATATTTTATTTTTAATGTCATTTTAATTTTAGTCAAATATACTTCAACTTTTGTCTCAACTGTCCACAGATCATTTCCCCTGAAGCTTTGTTGAACATTTAGATGATTAGGGCATGATACCTTTTTTCTCAACAGTTTGTCCTTTCATGGACAACATTCTTGTATTAGACCCATTAACAAGGACTTTCACAGTTTGCAGAGTTTTCTGGGGATCTTTTGCTATGTTTTCTCAACTCTTTCGAGATTGTTCTTTGTGCTTTTATAGTGATCTTTGCAAGATGTCTGCTTCTAGGGAGAGTAACAGTCCAGAATATTTTCACATATGTAGACATCGTGATATAAAACGGAAAGTTCTGCTCCTTGATTAAGATTGGCTGAGCTGTATTTGAAGCCATTTGAAGACTCTATAATCACACACTTGACCTTGTTACTGCATCGGTGTGTCTGATGTATCATTATTGATTCATCATGGATTCATGAACGCCCATGTCTTTAAAAATGCTTTTGTAGCCTTTTCAAATTTTGAGCATTTTCTAAAAGGATGTTAAGGTCCTGTGAAAACTTTTAAGTTGGAGGAATGGTTGACACTAACCAGTCTTTCTTTAAAAGAAAAAAATAGTCAGTAACCAGGATTTGTGTGCTTTTATTTAAAAGACGGAGTACCTGTGTGACCCAGAGTTCCATGATCCTTTACACTTGGTTAAACTTAAAAATCACCTCCTGAACTGTTTGTATTTTGCAGTAGGCCTATGATGGATTGCAGTTTGCCTTGAATGCTTTTCAGACAACTTTTACACAGGGTCTTTTTAAATAGCTGGTTACTGAAAATGCGTGTCCAGACAGTATGAAATATAACTTTAACATTGCTGTGGTATTTGTCATATGCCAGTGGTTTGCACATTGTAACTGACTTTTGTTTTTAAAAGTTAATGTACTGTTTTTAACCCTTTAACGCGTATGATCACACCAGTGTGATTACTCTAGGCTGGTCCCTGAAGTGTACGATCACACCAGTGTGATTAGAACGTTCAATGCATCACATGATCAACTGCTGATTTCAATTCTGCTTTCGTTTCGTGCTCTGGCTGGCGCAGAGTCAGAACGGACGTGCTGAGCGCTTGTCATTTTACCACAACTATTCAGTGTTTTCAACCATATAATGCTTATTTTAGGTTTCAGACATTTACATCACCATAGATCAACTGACAAAGTCATTATAAAAGTGTTTAATAGGGCTGGACCAGAATATTCGATTATTTGACTATTCATTCGGTGGGTTGGCATTCAATTTTCAATTTTGAGATTCGAATATTCTTTCTTTTTTTTTAAATTTAGTCATTTTGCATACACCTTTATCCAAAGGGACTTACAATTGGGGGATACATAAAGCGATTCTTTATGTAAACAGACACAGGAAGTGCTTGTAATACCAAGTTTTAGACATTGTACAAATATGTACAAGCTAGAAAGAGAAGGAATAAATAAAGAGATTTTTTTTTTATGATGATGAAATCAAGTAGCTTCGGAAGAGATGAAAATTGTCTGGGATTCCGCATTCCGTATAGGGGTGGGAAGATCATTCCACCAGCCAGGAATGGTGAATGAGAATGTTCTGGAAAGTGATTTTGAACCTCTCTGTGATGGTACCATGAGACGTCAATCACTTGCGGATCTCAGACTTCTGGAGGGGATGTAGATTCATAGTAGTGAGTGGAAGTAGGAGGGTGCTGAGCCTGTGGCTGTTCTATATGCAAGCATCAATGTCTTGAACTTGATGCAAGCCGTAACCGGTAGCCAGTGCAAGGAGATAAAGAGAGGTGTAACATGGGCTCTTTTGGGCTAGTTGAAGACCAGTCGTGCTGCTGCATTGTGCTTGATGAAAGTCCAGCCAGAAGAGCACTGCAGTAGTCCAGCCTAGAAATGACAAGCGCCTGGACAAGAAGTTGTGCCGCATAGAAAGGGCCTGATCTTTCTGATGTTGTGCAATACAAACCTGCAAGAACGAGCAGTCTTTGCAATGTGTTCTTTGAAGGTCAGCTGGTCATCAAAGGTTACACCAAGATTTCTGACTGAAATTGATGGAGTAATTGTAGAAGAACCTAGCTGGATGGAGAAATCATACTGTAGAGTTGGAGTGGCAGGGGAGACAAGAAGCTCAGTCTTTGCCAGGTTGAGCTGTAGGTGATATTCTTTCATCCATGTCGAGATGTCCGCCAGGCAGCCTGAGATCCGTGCAGCTACTGTTGGATCATCTGGTTGAAATGAAAGATAGAGCTGTGTATCATCAGCATAGCAATGGTATGAGAAACCATGTGCCTGTATGATGGGACCCAGTGATGTCGTGTATATGGAGAAGAGGAGGGGTCCAAGAACTGATCCTCGAGGAACCCCAGTGACAAGTTGATGTGCCACCCTGAAAGACCTACCAGTGAGATAGGATTCAAACCAGCGAAGTGGAATCCCTGTGATGCCCAGTGAAAAGAGGGCAGATAGGAGGATCTGATGATTGACAGTGTCAAAAGCAGCAGATAGATCCAGCAAAATAAGACCTGATGATTTGGAATAAGCTTGTGCAATCCACAGGTCTTCCATGACTGACAGTAGCGCAGTCTCAGTTGAATGGCCACTCCTGAAACCAGACTGGTTAGCATCCAGTTTGTTGTTCTGTGAGAGAAATCAATGATATCAATGTGCTCCTGTGGCTCGGTGGTAGAGCATTGCGTTAGCAGCGCAAAAGGCCGTCTGAGGGGATTGGGTCTAGAGGGCATGTTGTAGGGTGGCTGGAGAGGAGAACTTTTGATACTTCTGCCTAAGTGAGGAGACAGAAGGAGACGATGGGAGTTTTAGCAGTGGGTGTGGTTGGTTTGAGGTCCTGTGTGTGTTGGGCTGAAAATTGACTACTGATTGTTCTGGTTTGGTCTGTGAAGAATGTGGCGAAATCATCAGCTGTTATAGAAGTGGTGGGAGGTGGTGGAGGGGGACAGAGGAGAGAATTAAATATTTTGAAAAGATTATGTGTGACTGGGGCACTGTTGATCTTGTTGTGGAAATATGAAGATTTGGCAGTATGGACTTCAGCAGAGAAAGATGAAAGCAAAGACTGATACATCCTCAGTTCTGACGGATCTTTTGATTTGCACCAATTTCTCTCTGCTGCCCTGAGTTTGGTCCGATGCTCACGAAGGACATCGGATAACCAGGGGTTAGAACGGGCAGCCCGTGCTGGCCTGGAGGCGAGAGGACAAATGTCATATAGACAAGAGGTTAAAGTAGAGCATAAAGTGTCAGTTGCTGCATTCACATCCAGAGATGAGAAATGGGTAGGTGAGGGAAGAGAGGAGGATACTACGGAGGAAAGATGGGCGGGATAAAGGGAGCGTAGATTTCGTCTAAAAGTAAATGGTATAGGGGTTGGTGGCACACAGGTGGCAAAATGAAGTTTAAATGTAATGAAGAAATGATCAGAGATATGTAGGGGTTTTACCAGAATGTTTTCTGCAATACAATTGTGTGTGTGAATTAAGTCAAGTTGGTTGCCTGATTTGTGCGTGCTTGTAGTGGTAAGTCATTTGAGATTGAATGAAGCAAGGAGTGAATTGAAGTCTGTAGCATAAGGCTTGTCCAGATGAATGTTGAAGTCGCTAAAGACTAAAAGTGGACTGCCATCCTCCGGGAATGAGGACAGCAGCCCATCCAGCTCCTCTAAGAAGGTGGATAGAATATGCCCAGGAGGACAGTAAATTACCACAACCTGGAGTTTTTTAGCTGCTGTTACAGAGATCACATGAGATTCAAATTAGTTAGAATTGCATAGAGGAGAGTGGTTTGAGTATTTCCAATTGTTAGAAATGAGCAGACCAGTGCCCCCATCCCGACCAACCTGACAGGGGGTGTGAGAGAAAGAGAAGTTGTTAGAGAGAGCAGCTGGGGTTGCTGAGTTTTCTGGACGAATCCAGGTCTCAGTCAAGCCCAAGATGCTGAGTGTGGAGTTTAAAGATAAAGCAGAAATGAACTCTGCTTTGTTGACAGCTGACTGACAATTCCAGAGACCCACAGAGAAAGAAAGAGGTGCAGTAGAGAATGTAGAGATAGGATGCAGGTTAGCAAGATTGTCTTCACACAAGGAGGGCTGAACGCCTCCGCATCAGCGCACAGACATCAGATAAATCCACAGTCTAATACACTAAAGTGAAAAAAGCTGTGGCCGCCTTCTAATTATCGCAGCCAATAGCCTATAGCAGGGCAATTCCTCAAATGAAACTAAAGTTCGCATTTCAATGCCGGATGGGTACTATGCCAATTACACAGGCTCCTTCTTAGCTGAGGGCAATTATTATTAAAATTACCAGTAAGTGCAATCAAAAATACAAACGCCAATGAAAATGCAAAGTAGAAATAATAAAAGAAACGAAATATTCCTTCCTAGCAGCATGTAATAACTCAAACAGCAGATCTATAAACAAGTATTACCTAAAACACTCATGCGCAGCCGTCTGTCTCTTCTGTCAACTAATCGCTTGTTCCAAATAAATAATTACATTTTTTTGTGTTTTTAACACCTGGGATCCCCCACGAAATGGTTCTCATTCTCTCTTGAATATAGCCACTTTTTTTACTATCGGGCAGAACAGTTCTAAGAACTGTCAGGAATGGTTACAGTTGTATTTCCACATGAGCCTGGTATGGTGCAGCACGATTACAAACCGTTCTCGGCCCGCAATTCTCGGCACGGTTAGACAATCTTGGTGCTGTTAGAGTGTATGTGCGTGAGTTTCCACTCTGTTGCCTGGGTACTAATTTCTCCATAGCTGGCTAAACAGCTATGCTACGTTCAATATAAATAAGAAAAAAATGTCTTAGACCGTTTGACTGTGGAGGAAACATTTGTGCTTATTATTTGATATGATACCCGTCGCCGCCTTCGGTTTATTTTATTTTCCACAACAAGAGTTGTGTCGTTTTTTCTATTATTGAACAGAGTGAATATCAGATATAAAAAGAAGTCCCAAAAACAGAAATATCTGATCATCGTTCATATCACTGTTTATATTACACTTGCGTTACCAAAGCAACTAACGCATTTGTACTGCATTCCAGAGAGCTCTGTTATCATCACCACAGTGGAAAATGAAACCGTATCCGTGCTGACAGCCAGGATAGGCACGGAATCGAATGGTTAAGCAAAGAGAACCATTCGGCACTGTTACGACCGAAGCCATAACACACGAGAGGACATAGACAACACAGCTCGTACAATAGGGAATTTATTAACAAAAAGATAGACATAACGATAGGAGAATCAAGGGGGAGGTAAGACACAACAATAAGGCACACAGAGCCGCTGCCGAACACCTCGCCCACCACACAGATTTGGCTGCTTGGACTTCTTATGCCAAACATACAGGATCCACAGGTGCCGGCAATCAGTCCCTAATAAAACAAAGACAGAACATACTCGCCCTCTAGAGGACAAAGATCAAAACTTAAAGCAAACGAATCACAAATACATGAATATGTAACACCTTCACCCCCCGCAAAAGTGAACCTTCACCTTTTCATTACCTCTCTAGTTTATGCCCCTAACCCACTCTGGACAGGGCATCAGCCACCACATTATCCTTACCTCGAACGTGTTTGATATCGAGGTCATATGGTTGTAACGTCAAACTCCAACGCATAAGACGCTGATTAGTGTTGCGCATTGAATTCAAAAAAAGAAGAAGATTGTGATCACAATACACAACAATAGGATGAGAGCAAGTCAAATAGACCTCGAAATGACAGATGGCGAGGACTAAAGCCAAAGCCTCCTTCTCAATAGTAGAATAATTCCTTTGGGCAGCAACAAACTTTTTTGAAAAGTAACAGACAGGGTGTTCTACTTCATCAGAACGCCTCTGCTGAAGAACCGCTCCCGCACCCACGTCACTCGCATCCACTGCAAGACTGAAAGGCCTTAAGTGGTCCGGTGCCACCAACACAGGTGCTGAAATCAACAAGAATTTAACATTCTCAAAAGCACTCTGACACGTGTCTGACCAGTGAAACAACGGCTTAGGACTTAGCAAATCGGTAAGGGGAGAAACCACAGTTGCAAAATTTTTACAGAACGCTCGATAATACCCGACCATCCCTAAAAAAACGGCGCAGTTGTTTTCGATCAACAGGTGGTGGAAATTCACAAATTGCGGTAACCTTTGCCACAACTGGATGAACCTGTCCCCCTCCAATCACTTTACCTAAATAAATTAGGTTAGCTTTACCGAATTCACATTTACTTAAATTTACAGTCAGCTTTGCATCTGCCAAACAAGAAAAGACCTCCCCAAGCAAGTTCAAATGCTGATCCCAGGAAGAACTGTATAATACTAGATTGTCCAAAAAGGCTTCACAACCAGATACGCCGGCTAGAACAGTATTCACGAGTCTCTGGAATGTGCTAGGAGCATTTCGCATTCCGAAAGCCATTACCCTGTAATTAAGGAATGCATCAGGAGTTACGAACGCTGAAATCTCCTTAGCATGATCCGTTAAAGGTACCTGCCAGTATCCCTTTAACATATCAAGTTTTGAAACGTACGTAGCGGAACCTACACGATCTACACAGTCATCTACTCTCGGCAATGGATAACAATCAGCCTTGGTTACAGCATTTACTCGCCGGTAGTCAGTACAGAATCGATAACTACCATCAGACTTCCCCACCAGCAAACACGGTGAACTCCAGGGACTAATACTAGGCTCTGCAATTTGATTCTCTAGCATATACTGAACTTCTTTATTCAAAAGAGATCTTTTATTTGGATTAACACGATATGGATGTTGCTTTATGGGTCGAGTGTTAAATCCCACATCTATATCGTGCTCTATAACAGACGTTTGAGTAGGAATGTCACTAAACAATCCAGAGAAGTTCTTCACCAAGTCCAAGATGTCAGTTTGTTGCACAGCAGATAAATGGGATAATTGACTAGACAAGGTTAGTAACACTTCAGAGTTTCTCAACCGGCCCTCAACTACACATCTAGAAGGTCCCACCTCTTCATACAACGGTTCATGTACGACCAAGCCTATAGATGCAGTCACGTCAGCTGGTTTGATGCTGGGAGGAACACATTTCAGAGACTTCTCACTACTCGACTCCCTCTCATGATAGCTCTTAATCATATTAACATGAAAAACTTTAGAAGTTTTATGGCAATCTGGGAGATGAATAACATAATCACGGTCGTACAGTTTCTTTTCCACTACATAAGGACCACTATACCGGGCTTGCAGCGACCCTCCCCGCACAGGTAACAAAACCAGCACTTTGTCACCCGGTCTAAAGCTTCATTCTCTAGCTTTCTTATCATACCATACCTTCATTTTACCTTGTGCTTTCTCAAGATTTTGTTTAGCCAATTCACAGACCCTATGAAGACGGGTACGAAAATCAATAACATACTCCGGAAGAGATTTACATTTTTGATCGGATAGCCAACTTTCTTTCAGGACTATCAATGGTCCCCACGGAGTATGGCCAAAGACTAAATCAGCGGGACTAAACCCGAGTGATTCCTGCACTACCTCACGTGAAGCAAAAAGTAGCCATGGAATTCCCTCCTCCCAATCACGTTCTAGCTCAAAACAGCAAGCACGAATCATAGATTTCAACGTCTGGTGAAACCTTTCTAATGCGCCCTGACTCTCAGGATGATAAGCAGATTTGAGTTTGAGCACTCGCGAAAACATACGAGATGTAAAATTAGTACCTTGATCGCTCTGAACTACTTTCGGTAAACCGAACACTGTAAAGAACTTAACGAGTGCTTTAGATATCGTTCTCGCCGTTATAGTACATAAAGGTACCGCCTTAGGAAAACGTGTAGTCACACACATTATGGTCAGCAAGTATTTACAACCAGACTTTGAACGAGGAAGAGGCCCAACACAATCAATGATTTTGTGTTCAAAAGGTTCAGCCACCACAGGAACTGGAAACAATGGAGCAGGAGGAATAGTTTGATTAGGCTTTCCAACCATTTGACAAGTATGGCAAGTTTGACAATAGCGGGACACATCTTTCTTCAAACCGGGCCAGTAAAAGTTACGCAAAACTCGATGGTATGTTTTTCTTACACCCAAATGACCAGCCGTACCATCATGAGCCACACTTAAGATCATGTCTCGATAACCAACTGGAATCGCAATTTGATCAACAACATTCCAGATATCAGACGAGTTAGAAGGCACCCACTTTCTCATCAATATCCCATCTCTGAGAAAGTAACCCTGGGGTGCATTCCCAAACATCTGCTCTGTATGAACCACTTCAAATAATGACGCAAGCGTAGGATCTGACCTTTGAGTGGCAATTCGTTTATCAGAAGACAGAGATGAATCACCAAGATGTTCAAAAACCTTTTCAGCACTCAGAGGATGCAGATTTAATTCCCCCTGTGGAGCAACAGAAGACAACTTGGTTAACTCAGGATTTTCAAACCACGTACCACTTAACTCAACCTCGTCTGAGATGTGAATATCAGGTTTAACCATAGAGCGTGTAACCGCACAGGCTGAAAATACATCAGGGTGCTTTACAGCACACTCATCAGTAGTAGCAACGAGTAGTGCTATAAAGTAGTGCTATAAAGAAAGTATGAAAATCAATGCCAGGGGTAAGTACAATTGAGTACAATTACTGGTTACAAAATCTTGAAAATACTATAAGTGTGACACAATGAGACAGTCTTAGCACCTAGCTTAGCACCTTGAAACTTTCATTTGTATAAAAAGAATTTTGCAAGAAAAATAAACAAATTTATCAAAAAGTATTTGTCCTTATCTTCTTTAGTAAAGTTATGACAACCAAATGAAACATCTTTATATAACAAAGAAAAATTCTGTGATGAAAAAGCATGTACAAAAATACAGAAATCCTTCCAAAATAAATTAGTAAATGTAAAATCCCAAAAAAGATGAGACACAGATTCATCTTCAGCCCCACAAAAGGAGCATAAAGAATCAATATCTTTAAGCATTTTTTTCATATAGAGTTTAACAGGGTAAAAAAGATGAAGTAATTTATAAGAGACATCTTTTACCTTATTAGTTATTAAATATTTAGATGACAAAGTCCACACTTTCTTCCAAGAAATGTTTTCGTATAGGCCACTCCAGTGAGACACAATGTATGGGAGAGAAGTTATCTCAGCCTGAAACAGTTGTCTAATTTTTTTGTTCCAACCAGAAGAGGTAGATAAAAAACAAATATTTGCAATCACTGTATCAAAAGGATGAACTGTTGACAAAGAAAACTGTGATCTAACAAAGCCCTTGAGAAGAGTTATGGCCCCACAGGGAATGGCGTCCATTACAATGGTGAACTCTCGAAGAGTGACAGAAATATTATATTTATTCAGAAACTCTGAATAGGAATATAATTAACCATCAGAATTTATTCACTGAGAAACTAGAATAATATTATTATTGACCCAATTTGGGAAAAACAAAGATTTACTTTTATAAAGAATATTACCATTATTCCAAATAAAATAACCGTGAGGACTAACATTTTGTTTATAAATCAGATGCCAAGCCAAAAGCACTTGTTTATGAAAATTTTATAATTTAAGGGGTAATTTAGTGATATTGTAATTACAAAACAATAAGAAAGGGAGACCTCCCACCTTTGAGAAAACAATATTAGGAAGAATATTCCAAAATGAATCAGAATTTCTTAAATACTGCTTTTAACCAATTTATCTTAAAAATATTATTTAAAGAGGCAAAGTCTAAAAAATTTAAGCCACCATATTTATATTTGTTTATAACAACAGATTTTCTGACATAATGTCTCCTATGTTTCCACAGAAAGTCAAATAATATTCTATCAATGTCTGCACATACAGGTTTATCTAGGCATAGAGAGCGGGGTAAGTCATTCTTGAATTACCCTCTGCTTTAGCAATGAGAGTTCGGCCTCTTAGAGATAAATCTCTCAGTAACCATGAATTGAATTTCCTTTTTGCTTTTCCAATAACTGGGTCAAAAATCTACATCTGAATTTATCATCCTTACATATAAATACACCAAAATATGTCACCTGTGATTTAACTGGGATACTGTAAAAAGAAGGAGAAGAGCAAGTTTTAATAGCTAACAGTTCGCATTTATCAAGATTCAAGATCAAGCTTTAAACCGAAAGCTTTAGAAAAAAAAAAAAGAATGTGTTCGACAGCAACTGGAATTTGTGATTTGTCTTTAAGAAACAAAGCAGTGTCATCAGCTAGCTGACTAATAACTATATGCCTATTAGCAACAACAGTAATACCCTGCAGATGACTATTTGAAAGGAAGGAGAAAATAAGTTGTGCAGCTATAAGAAATAAATAATGTGAGACAGGGCAACCCAATTTAAGATTGATAGAGCAGTTGGCATTATTGTAGAGAGTTGTTATAAATTTACAGAATGGATCACCAAAACCAAGCTTTTTGAGAGATAAAAAAAAATTATTTGTGATTGAGAGAGTCAAACGCTTTGTAGAAAAAAAAGAGAAGCAGATTCTTTGCAGTAATTAGACTTATAGAGTTCTTAATAGAAGTTACTACATAAAGAGGCAATTTCCTTAGGATTATCTGTCAAAGTACCATTAACTTGCAAAGAAACAATAATAAGATTCCTAGAATTATGTTTTTCCATTCTAAAAAAATAAGCAAAGCTTTGTTCTTGTTCTAACCATTTCCTCCTAGAATGAACATAGGAGCCTTCAGCTTTGTACTTATAAATACTATCTTATTTAGATTGAAGCTCTATTAAATCAGGTTCTGTTAGGTTTTCCTGAATTTTGCTCTGAAGTGTTATGATCTTTGAAATTACTTTTTCGTCTGCGTACCTTCTCAGTTTTGCAAAATTGCTGCTGAAATGCCTAACACACAATCCTATTACATATTTTAGTAACTCCCAGTTTAAACTAATTTTTTTTTTTTTGTCAGATGAAGCTTTGGCCCAACAATATCGACTCAAATAGGAAATTCTTTTTTTCAATTCATCATGCTTAAGCAGAGAGGAATTTATTTTCCAATAAGCTCTAAAATTAGTATTTGAGTGTCCTGTGGATAAAGGAGTAGAAAGGAAAATAGTGTGGTGGTCTGTTAACAGTGAGGGATAAATACTAGGGAGTGTGGTATAAGCCAATAATCTAAATGGGAAAGTCTTGATTTATTCTTGTTACTCCATGTGTAAGATTTAGCATTTGGAAACTTCTCCCTCCAGATATCAATTAAATCAAACTTCTCCATTAACATTTTCAATTTTGAATTAGGGGAAGCAGACTGTCTGGGAAAAAAATCTATCAAGATTGTTATTAGGAGCAATATTAAAATCTCCACCAATACAAATCAAAGCATCTTATTTTCTCCTATCTCTTCAAATAACAAATAATTTTCTCAGAAGGTATTATACCCATAAACATTAACCAATAATATAAAAACATTAACAGAAATTACCAATAAAAGGAAATGCCCCTTAGGATCAATATACTGTAGCTCTGTTAGGCCGAACAAGCAAAATCATTTTTCATTATTACACCCGCAGAATGCGTGGAACCAGGGGTGCACGATAAACAGCAGCCAATAATTAATGCGCATCTCATCAGTAAGCCGGTTATCTAATCAGCGGTAAATTCCATCAGGTGCGTGATTTCACATCAGCTGTTACTACACAGAGCCGTTGTTAACTGACAAGCTGCCAATCCACGTTCATTATCAGCATGGATTTGCACAGCTTGTCAGTTAACAACTGCTCTACTCGGAACCATGAGCCATCCAAACCTCATTGCCCCCATGGTTTTTCCAAAAAGTAGTGTCATTGAGACCAGAATGAGACTCCTGAAAAAAAACTAAAATCAGTGTTTAAAGATTTAACATACAGAAATAGTGCATTGAGAGTAGCTGACTAACAAAGTCAAACAAATCCCATTTTAGGCATAAATGCAATCACAGTCATCACTCGGTCCTTTCTTATGCAATGTAAGTAATTTTATACACTTAATCAAACAGGTTTACCATGTTAGGGTGGAAAAATTTCAGATCCATCGACGAAGGCACGGGCTCCCACAAAGTGAGCCCTCTTCCCCTTCTTTTTAAGCCTTTTTAACAGTGGGCCAAAGCATCCATCTTCTTTCCTGATCAGGCACAATGAGATCCTCCATGAAATGAAGTTGATTGGTACATAGAAATTCCAACATCCTCACTGCTTTCCACATCCTCACCACTTGTGAAGAAAATTGAATAATGATGGGACAAGGTTGTGAACTATTTTGGAGCCTCCTTCCAATGCAGTGAACTGTGTCGATATTGTCTGCTAGGCTGCTTCCTCACTCAGGGAACGTGGCTTCACAGATACGGATGGTTCTCACATCCTCATTTTCCTTCTCAATTACACCGTGTAAACGTAAATTCCAGTGATGGGAATATCTTTCCAGGTCAGTGAGACGTTGTTCACGGAATCCCAATTTCTTCTCTTCAGTGGTCAATCTCGTTTTAAAGTGACTGACTTTGCCTTTAATGTCATTTAGTTCGGCACATACAAAGTCCACTGTTTTTTTCAAGCCTTCAATTTTTAGGGCATTTTCACTCACCATTTTCTCTATGGTGTCAGAGCGGGTGTTAATTAGCTGAGAGAGCATTGAGATAACAGATGAGAGGTCATCATCTGCCTTGCCCTTTTTAGATGGAGGTTTAGCTGGGCTGTCTGGAAGTGTTGTCTTGGCCCCAGACAGAGTTTCCTCGTAATGTTAGATGCATAACTATGAAAGTACATCTAATCAGAATGCTATGAAATACACGACATATCTCTTCTTCTGTCAGTGGTCGACTTCATATTTAGAATCTCAGGGTAGGCAGAAAGGTAGATGTGGATAATTCTGTGCAAAGGTAAGAATTATATTTATGCTGTTATAAAAATTTGTCAGCAGAGTTCAACAAAAGTCAAGTTAGCAGGACCATCTTGGACTCCCCACTTCACAGCAGTCTCAGGACAGCAGCGGCTTTCTCCATTAGTAACCATGCGTTCACACCGTCACCGTCGAGAGCGTCAAAGTGGCCGGAAGTCATTCATTTTCAATGTGAGCCGGTGTCGAGCAGTGGCATGACGCATCTTGGACGGTGAGGGCGTAGAGGAGAGTTGAAATCAGGTCAACTTTACGGTAATGAGCTATGGTGTGGTTCGTCGGCAACCAATCAGAACATAGAAGTCCACCACTTGAGAGGATTCCAGAGAATGCAGCCCTGTAAACTTTTGTTCTGACCACAATAGGGCCTTTCGACCTGCGGGAACCTTTTCATAGTACCAGAACTAATTGTGGAACAACCCACTTTTTGGCGTATTCGCATCGCCGGAACTGGGTGCGATTTTAGTACCGGACTGCCTTTTTCGAGAACCAAATTAGCTCCTACTCCCGAGCAGGGTCTAACCTGTACAAGTGGTACTACCCGTTATGCAAGTATACATTGATTGGCCAAACGCATACGAAAACACCCTCACCCACCATGATTTAAAACGCAGTGTAAACATACTGTAAACTTTGTGTCAACTTATTTCGCAAATATGGAGAACAGCGATAGATGGATGGACACTGAAGTGCAGGCAAAAAAACAGGTAAAAAATGTAGCACTGACAGCTGTCGTTGGAGATTCTTAGTCCTCCTTTCCGTTCTTTTAATCACTTTACGTATATGTTGACATGTCCATTATTGTTAAAACCCGCAAGACACAACAAAAACACAGCTCCGATCACAGCGTCTTCCATCCTTCAGTGGGATATTCCAAAAAGCATGTTATGTGACATACCCAGGTATGTTTGAGGATATGCGGGCGGATAACCTCAGCTTTCGGTTCCAAAATCGGAGGTTACTTTCAGGTTATGTAAGTAACCATAGCAACTTGCTCTCAAAAGATAAACTGCTCCGTAGCAGGTTATGTTCCAGGGTTAGTTCACTTCAGCGCATGTGTGATCTACTGACGAGCCTTCAGTGGGCGTGACAGATAGTGCACAGCATTATATATTTTAACAATATGTAATATAGCCTATTATATATATATCTGTATGATATGTTAATGATGAAGCGCTAATATAAGTAATAAATAAGGTAATAAATTATTCTAATATGGTTATTATATTTATTTAATTGGCATATACACTGACCTAAAGGATTATTAGGAACATCATACTAATACTGTGTTTGACCCCCTTTCGCCTTCAGAACTGCCTTAATTATACGTGGCATTGATTCAACAAGGTGCTGAAAGCATTCTTTAGAAATGTTGGCCCACATTGATAGAATAGTATCTTGCAGTTGATGGAGATTTGTGGGATGCTCATCCAGGGCACGAAGCTCCAGTTCCACCACATCCCAAAGATGCTCTTTTGGGTTGAGATCTGGTGACTGTGGGGGCCATTTTAGTACAGTGAACTCATTGTCATGTTCAAGAAACCAATTTGAAATGATTTGAGCTTTGTGACATGGCGCATTATCCTGCTGGAAGTAGCCATCAGAGGATGGGTACATGGTGGTCATAAAGGGATGGACATGGTCAGAAACAATGCTCAGATAGACCGTGGCATTTAAACAATGCCCAATTGGCACTAAGGGGCCTAAACTGTGCCAAGAAAACATCTCCCACACCATTACACCACCACCACCAGCCTGCACAGTGGTAACAAGGCATGATGGATCCATGTTCTCATTCTGTTTACGCCAAATTCTGACTCTACCATCTGAATGTCTCAATAGAAATCGAGACTCATCAGACCAGGCAACATTTTTCCAGTCTTCAACTGTCCAATTTTGGTGAGCTCGTGCAAATTGTAGCCTCTTTTTCCTATTTGTAGTGGAGATGAGTGGTACCCGGTGGGGTCTTCTGCTTTTGTAGCCCATCCGCCTCAAGGTTGTGCATGTTGTGGCTTCACAAATGCTTTGCTGCATACCTCGGTTGTAACGAGTGGTTATTTCAGTCAAAGTTGCTCTTCTATCAGCTTGAATCAGTCGACCCCTTCTCCTCTGACCTCTAGCATCAACAAGGCATTTTCGTCCACAGGACTGCCGCATACTGGATGTTTTTCCCTTTTCACACCATTCTTTGTAAACTTTAGAAATGGTTGTGCGTGAAAATCCCAGTAACTGAGCAGATTGTGAAATACTCAGACCGGCCCGTCTGGCACGAACAAACAAACAACCATGCCACGCTCAAAATTGCTTAAATCACCTTTCTTTCCCATTCTGACATTCAGTTTGGAGTTCAGGGGATTGTCTTGACCAGGACCACACCCCTAAATGCATTGAAGCAACTGCCATGTGATTGGTTGATTAGATAATTGCATTAATGAGAAATTGAACAGGTGTTTCTAATAATCCTTTAGGTGAGTGTATAACAGTAATCTGTATAAATTATAAAACACTATGACAAGGTAACGTTTAATTTATTATATTATATATATTTATTTATTACAATTTATATTATCATCTCACACATGGATCTGCCTTTTCTATAATGTCTAAATTCTAAATCAAAATACATATCTGATATGACTTAATATTCAGTATAATTAGCATCAAATAAACAATATAATTCATATTTTCAAGGATTAACAATTAAATATTAAAAATAAAAATGATTGCACAACTATCAATTAGGTGGCTATATGCACTAAGCATGTAAATGACAATTGAACAAAAGAAGAAGAAAGAAACAGGATGGCGCGCTTTTTCTTAGCATCCATTTCATAGTGACTCTTCGATTCGTCGCTCTGTTGAGAATGTCTTGAGTCTCAACTAGGAACATACTCTGAGTTGAATGAACTTACACCCGCACGTGTTTTTGGAACCACATACCTCGAGTAAGCAAGGTTTGGGGTTAATCTACTGAAAGTTCAGGGTTTAGCTGACAGTAAGTTAACCGTGCTTTCTGGAATACACCCCTGTTGTTAACGTTGTTCTTCTTTGTTTTCGTTGTTGAACGGCATGCACAAATGACGTCGCTGTCGACCGGTACCTCCTAGTACACTGTCAGTGCGAATGCAACCCTTTAAATGGTACTGGGAAATAATTCGAGCAAAATCATCCCAGTATAGTACTGTACATATAGTTCTGGAACTAAAGCGGAGTGAAAGGCCCTATTAGTTCCCAAGCAAAATGGAGGAGAGATTGATTATTGCTGTGGTGGGGTTCCCAATAACCCATGACGTGTCCCTGTTTGTGTTCAGGGACATAAAAAAATAAATAAAAATGATGCGTGGGCCAAGGTATCTGAGATTGTTGGTGTTCCTGGTGAGTTGCTGATGTGCATTAACATTATAGGAACAATAATCTAATGATATAATAAATAATAGTATAATAGTCCCAGTTCACTTTTAAACCTTTAAATCAATTTTCCTGATTATACTTGCATTAAGTAAATGTTTATACCTGATTATACTTAAGTAACATTTTCAATGCAGGACTTTTACTTGTATCTGAGTATTTTTACAGTGTGGTATTAGTGCTTTATACATTATTAGGTAAAGGATCTTAATACTTCATCCACAAAAATGTTTAATAAGGTTAACTTATAACGTTACCCTCCTTGTGGTCAGTCTGCAAAAGATCAACAAGCTTGTTTGCTTTCGGTCCCTTTAGATACTAGATAAGCATTCAATCTATTTGATTTGATCGTCAGAGCATTCTTGAGTATTTTTGGAGGGTTGTTGGTAGTGATTTTTGATGATAATTTTGTGGTCTGTGTGGAGGCGGTGTGAGTAATACAGACCCTCTTATCTCCCTGGAAATATGTTGTCACAGCGGCAATGCATTCTGGGAATTTAGGTCACGAGAGCTACAGCAGAGACTGGATTATATAGTAAATGTAGACCTTTGATATTATTTAATGTTTATATTATTCTACCTAAGATCGCATAGCCCTTTGCACGGCCAGTGTGGAAAAACATGCTTTTTTCAGCATTAGAAAGCTGAAAAAGCAGAGGTATTTTCTGCAGACATTGATAAGGGGTGTGCCATAGCCCTCATCAATGTCTGCATTAAATACTTCTGCTTTTGATTAATGCTGATACTCTATAACGTTGATACAGCAAGCGTTAATCATTCCAACACAATCTTAAGTTTAATCATACAAACATAAAATATAAAATGTCTGCATTCACTATGGAACTTGGATGAAAGTTAAACAAACTCTGTATGGTAAACAGCTCAAATAAGATGTGTCTTAATTGATCTCTGTTGATTTATTATACACAGTGGTTTGCTTTAAACTGTAAGTCCTCACTACAAATAGAAGAAAATCATATGGAAACGTTATCTTGCGGCAGCTCATTGTAGTGTGAACCAGACAAATTAAAGATTCGATCGGGAGCCTGGTTGAAACATGAGCCGAATTCCACAGAAAGGCAGGATGTTGTAAATCAACTCCTAGCACCACAGTCTGATAACCAACCCAACTCTTTCAGAGAACAGCTTTCAACATTAACACCATTAGAACAATTATTGACAATTTCAATTCGAAGAAGAGATTGTCTAATTTGGGGCAAGTAATCGAAGAGATGGACAGTCTGACCCTCACATGTAAAGCCATGAGAGTAAACAAGATCGTTGGATTGACTTCCCCCCCACCTAGCAGAACCAGACTGAAATTCCTAAGGAGACCTGTTAACCCCTCTGGTCTTCACAGGAGATATCCTTACTCCCCAGAATGGCACAGAGAATGCCTTCCAATGCATATATGCACCAAAATGAACTCAAAAAAGACTTCTAAATGGATATCAGTCCATTGCTTAACTCCATTTTATACCTGTAACCCACACATTTGACTTTAATGTTTCTAATCACTTATTGTGTATGTCTTTTTAAATAACTCTTGAATAGCTTAAGGGATCATATTCATGTTTAGTACGTGTGTGTTCGAATCTTCTTGCTTGAAACGTTTCTGACCATCAGTTATTTGTCAAATGTATCATATTCTTGTTATAGGAATCATGTCCAAAGTTATACCCCGCAAGAGCGGGAAAAATTCGGACCACGTGCTTGATAAGATAACATATGATTTATGAATGTTTGGGACAAACATCGGAACACCCCGAGAAAAGACAATATCTAATTGGTCAAGACAACATTTGAGGTGTGGCCAAAAGGCCAGTTTAAATACTCAGGACACCATAAAATTTTGCTTTTAGCTTTGAGCTTGCATTTAGCTTTTGCTATCAGTCATGCCGGCTTTCAGCCTGCTTTTTAGCTGCTGCTTTTAGTCATGCTTTGTCATCACTTTTAGCGTTCTTCGAGCACGGTTCCAGCGTGCTTCGGCCTGCACGCCTGCTTCTACTTAGCCACAATGAGAAGAAACACCACCTAGTCTCGTCAAACTTTACTTCTATTCTTTTACTTTAGTTTCTTTTCTTTTCCGTTTGAGAGTTTCGTGTTCTGAGTTAAGTTTTGTAACGCAGTGTCTCCGAGTCTGACCTCGAGTGCCCGTTCAACTTCATCCAGCCCACACAACTCCGCATCTTCAGCCAACGCCCAACCACGGGCTTCCAAGACGTCACTTCAACGACTACTGAACTTCCAGCCAATCAGCAACCTCGGGAAACCCCCTTTTCAGCGACAACAAAGGGAACCCCGTTACACAGGCATCACAAGTAATGTACCTCCAGACTCTGATCTGTACTGGTGTTATCTAATATAATTTTAACCTAATTGATGAACTCAATGCGAGGGTTAATTAAGTGATTGATGGTTGTTAATGTCTATGCAATTTCACGTATTGCTGTAAACTTGGGATTTCACATTTTCATTCTCTTATAAACTCATTCTTTCCTAACGTTCTATCCTCCTGCAACTTGTGTGAATGTGTGAGTGTGTGTGCTTATGTGTTAGATTAGCTTATATGTCTTAGATTTATTTAATAAAGCCTTATTTATATTTGAAAAGAGAAGTATCTTGTGTTTTGTGCTCACAAGTTAATGTCTTAAACTGCCGATCTTGTTACTGTGCTTATTAATAGTGTTTTCACTATACCTTGGGATATTAATATCCAGCGCAGATTTGATGTTAAACGGCTCGTTCAGTGAATCGCTGGCCGTTTAAGCGATCAGCCGTGAAACAGTGATTCTGTTCAAATTCCCTTTAAAATCTTAAATGATTCCCTTTGAGCTAAATTGACCTGTTTCCCTTACATCATTGATACCCAGCCACTTGTTTGTACAGATTAAGTTTTATTTGATCGCTTGCATCGTTGTTCGGCATCTCTTATAGTAAGAATCTTCACCTTGGTTCATTCAAGCCAAGATATTTATTTGCATAAGTGGCCGGGACCTGGGGTGGCCCAGCTGGATTTCACCAAATAAATGTAAACAATCCCAAAATAAAACTGAAGAATGCCTGATTACGCCACCTTGGGAATTTCACCCAAAGAATCTCAGAAAACTTTGCACAAGGTTCCCTACACAGTGGCAAGCAAAACATGGAGACACGGGTATCAAACACCAATCTTTTATTAAAGTAGCATAAAATCAATAAAACAGAAACATCAACTCTCAGAAAGACTTACACAATCATTAGTCATTCAAAATGTCATGGAGCTGTGGCCTAAATTACAGGGGAGACTCTCCAAAAGGGGCTTCTAATCTACATAACACACTCACATACCAAAATAAAGACCCAGTGCACGCCAAATGCCACAACACACAATGAAGAAACATCACCATCTAAAGAGAAAGTCATCGACCCTGGTCAATAAAGGCCAGCAGTTCCTAAAGGGAAACACACACACACACACACACACACACACAAATTAATAAAAATCGTCCCAGATCACAACCTACATAAATCTTAAACTGTACACTTTAAGTTAAAAATAATATCAAAATCACAACAAAATAAACTAAAGATTACTAAAACAACAATACAAGATGTCACAACATTAACAAAATCAAAAAAAATATATATATATATAATATAATTGTGTGTATAATATAATTATAATATATATCATCCAGCTCAAAATTGATAAAGCTTATACACAGAGAATAAACTAATTTGAAAAGATAAAAAAAAAAAAAAATACACAAAAAAAATTTAAGACTCAACTTTCAGAAACAACCTGTAAACAACTAAGACAAAATCCATTGGCATGGGTCCAACAACACGACCATGACCCAATGCACACACAGACTCAGTGAAGTTCGACCTGGAACGAGACAGTGGTGACACCACTGCAGGGATATTATCCACTCAAACTATCGCTGGAGGAGAGGATGAAGCCAAATGAATAAATACACAGCCTATATGCAACAGCCGACGCCCATACACAAACCATTAACGGGGTTAACACAAATTGTGATTAGCACCCCTTCCACGACTGATAAGTGTATGATTTTAAAAAAAAGAAAAAAAAAAAAACATACCTGGAGGAGGACAGATGGAGTCACATTTCAGCCGAACAGTGCAGCCGCAGCAAGATGCCAAACAAGGCTGTACACACAGCTGCTCTCCTAACAACGAGAGCACAGACCAAATGCAAGAGCAAATCAACTAAAACACACCAAAACCAGAATAAAGCAAGCAAATGCAATACATCAAAGGCTGCATTAACCCACCTTTACCAACCCACAGTCACATTCAGCAGAAACAACTGAAGCCCAACCCCATCTGGGAATTTACGCCTGCCCAGGTACATCAGCTAATAGCTTTTATAGACTGTACCAATCAATGATGCAAAAATGCCTGCCCTAATCATTCAGTTCAGGAAATCACGCCTATCTAACCTATTATGCCACAGATAGCATCCACAATACACATAGTTTCAAAGCAGCTTCTTCTTAGCTCTGTTACCTCTATAATGGCTTAATTCTTTACACTGAGCAGTTTTACTGGGTAATATGACACTATATAACAATGGTAAATGATCCACTGTTTGAGATCAACCAATATATTCTCCCCTTTAAAAAATAGCCATGGTTTTGCTACTCTGAACAAAGTGTTTTAGCAGTTAGCCTATATCAGTACCACTGTGTAGTGAAGAAGACTGAATAATGAATATTTGCAGCCTCTCAGACAAACCACAAATCAATTTTTTTTTATTATTATTATTATTTAAAGAGATTTACATATTAGTCCGTTTTATTCTAAGAGTATGTAAGATGGTCTTCAGAAAAATATTAATAGTAAATGGTCAGCTTTTTCTGTGGTGATTTGCATGTGTTTACACTGTGTGCTCCTGAGCGTGAACTAAAACATGGTGGAATCCAACGCAGCATGACATAGATTCCCATTCTCTATAGCAGTGGTTCCCAATCCTGGTCCTAGAGAACCCCCAGCACTGCACATTTGTACTGCATCTGAAAACTTAGGCAGGTGACTTGCTGCCTTGCTGCCGTATCAGGCAATGACTTTGCAAGCAGTGTTTTTGCATGAAGGCACCTCATGAAACTGATTTTGGACAGGCTTCTGAGGCAGAGTAATGGTTTAATTATCTACAGCAAAATATAGCGAGCTTTGGTGATAACTAAGGGGATATTTCATTACTGCAATATTAATTTCTTGCTAGAAATGACATAAAAAGTGGGAAACGTTGATCAAAAACATATTTACACACAAACTGACCACCGACCGCAACTTTCAGAAGCCATCTTTATTTTTTGGCTTAACTGTCACAGAATGGAACGCACAGGATTGTGGGATATCGAAGGCAGCGAATGATACATCTATGCTGCCTTCAAAAATTGGCCAGATGAAGGCATCTCAGGAGACAGGAACTGAAGCTAACATTGAATTCGGACATGCCTTGATGCCTTTGAATAGGGACACATCTAAAATGTGCAGTGCTGGGGGTTCTCCAGGACCAGGATTGGGAACCACTGCTCTATAGTAAGACAATCTCCGATGTGTAAGCTCTTTTACGGATGTAGCAGATTTATCCCACATTTTAGTCTTGCCCTACATTGACTGTTTACTGGTGCACTATATTTGACACACTTTCTAAAGTGTGTGAGGGAAAGCTGAAGCTGTGTGCTAAAACGGGTATATTTGATATTCCAGGTGATACTGGGCTCGCAAAATCGCTAGCCCGACGTCCCAGGGCTATTGTGTTTTCCAGTCGAGCTACCAAAATTCATCACCGCCCTGCCCAACAGGCTATCTTCAATAGTGATATAAAATTATTTCCTTAATTCACGTTGTTCACTCACTTGTAGGAGTGAAACGGATTGTAGTTGATCGTTTGCACTTGTTTCTAAGTCTTGCTGATTTAAACATTCAAGCATTTTAAAACATTTGCACACATTCGGAGATAGCGCGCTGGTTTCTGCATGCACTCATTCATAGCGCGCACAGAGAGCCGCGTTTCAGACAATGTGCATACACATAATTGATTCCTCTTTTCCGTATCCTTGCTTCTGAATGAACACATACACACAAAACTATCTCAAAATAACTGTCTCTGCAAGTATTTTCGTAAACACAGTCGGTTATGTCTTAAGTGAACTTAAACGGTGGAGAAAGAAATCTCCTGTGCATCATTATATTGCATTTGTTCTTAAAGGGGCAGCAGCCTACAAATACCTGCTGTTACATAAGCGCCACCTGCTGTCAGAGAGTAACATTTGCGTCTCATTCACAAATCTAAAATCAGACTATTTTGTTTTTGCTTCAAAATTTTAAATTATACAATCTAAATAACATGTATTTAGCATATTGTTTTGGATTGTAATTCAGATGCAGTGGTTGCCTCTGATTTTAAATAGAGCAAAGGCAAAGCCTTTGTTTGTATGAAGAGATTTATTTTATTTGTATTTTTTTATTTGATTTGGGATTTCTTTTAAAATTTCAAGTTAGTTTTATTATTTGACATTTCATTTTCACAAAGAAATATGCAGCATTTTTTCTGAGAAATAATAAAAGGACACCTTTTCATTTAAAATTTGTCTTAAATCTCATTTTGTAAATAAAATAAATATATAAATAAATTGTAAGAAAATTTTGTATAATCTGTATTGTGAATTTTATCGCATTGTAAGTTGAGTGAATTGTATATGCCTGTATGCTACTAGCTTTTGCTGATCATGCTGATTTGTCCAGTAATGTCCAGCTGATGTCCTTTTTTTAATTCTGACTAATTAAATTCATTTTGGGCTACCAAAATCTGAAGAATGCCTGCCCGGAGGGGTACCAGGGATTTAGAAATTTTGCAAGCCCTGTGATAACTAAATGTAATAACTTTTGCATCCTTATCGTCTCGCAGGCAGGTCTGATTGAATTGAAAATATGCAAACCCATTTAAAGTAGTGTATTGGTTTGAAGATTTAATGTTGTCTTTGCAACCCTTATTATCATGTTTTCTCCATACTTTCACTTCATGGGGAGTCATGGGATTTGTTTATTCTTGTATTTGTGATTGTGCAGTTGTCATGTCTGAGCTCTGAAGTAACCTTGCTGAACTCTGATATCCTTGATTGTGGTATCAAGCTTTATTTTTCTCCAATTATCATTATTCACTACTTGTAATTATAATTTTGTATTTCACGTCTTCTAAAGCAGTCTGTTTCAGGCTTGTTGGGGTGGGATTTAAACTGTAAAAATAATGGTCTTTGTACAAATAATAACATCTGCTCCTAAGAGTAAAAATAATAATAATAAAAATAACTGGTTCCACAGATAAAAGCATCCATCAACATTGACCATCAACATTTTGACAAGTTTTGAAACAGTAGACATAATGAAGCCTTGATTTCTAAATTCAAAAGGCTTGTATTTGATACTGTTGAACCACAGATTCAGTATACATAAAATTATCACACACACACATTTATTTCTGTGAATTGTGGGAACTTTTCATAGACTTCTATTACTTTTATACTGACCAAACTATATTTTCTATCCCCTAACTCAGTGGTTCCCAATCCTGGTCCTGGAGAACCCCCAACACTGCACACTTTTGGTTTCCCTCTTATCTGACACACACATTTGTGGTCTTGGAGCAGGGATACCAACCCTGCTCCTGGAGAGCTACAGTACTATCCTGCAGACTTCAGTTCCAACCCTGCTCCAACACACCTGTCTGTAATTATCAAGTAGCCCCCCCCCCCCATTCTTGGGTCTGGCATTCTTGGGTCTGGCATATCGCATCTTCCTCTTCACAATACCCCATAGATTTTCTATGGGGTTAAGGTCAGGTGAGTTTGCTGGCCAATTAAGAACAGGGATACCATGGTCCTTAAACTAGGTACAGGTAGCTTTGGCACCGTGTGCAGGTGCCAAGTCCTGTTGGAAAATGAAATCTGCATCTCCATAAAGTTGGTCAGCAGCAGGAAGCATGAAGTGCTCTAAAACTTCCTGATATACGGCTGTGTTGACCTTGGACCTCAGAAAACACAGTGGACCAACACCAGCAGATGACATGGAACCCCAAACCATCACTGACTGTGGAAACTTTACACGAGACCTCAAGCAACGTGGATTGTGTGCCTCTCCTCTCTTCCTCCAGACTCTGGGACCCAGATTTCCAAAGGAAATGCAAAATTTACTTTCATCAGAGAACATAACTTTGGACCACTCAGCAGCAGTCCAGTCCTTTTTGAAGCGAGACACTTCTGACGCTGTCTGTTCTTCAAGAGTGGTTTGACACAAGGAGTGCAACAGTTGAAACCCATGTCTTGCATACGTCTAGTGGTTCTTGAAGCACTGACTCCACCTGCAGTCCACTCTTTGTGAATCTCCCCCACATTTTTGAATGGGTTTTGTTTCACAATCCTCTCCAGGGTGCGGTTATCCCTATTGCTTGTACACTTTTTTTCTATCACATCTTTTTCTTCCCTTTGCTTCTCTATTATTGTGCTTGGACACAGCTCTGTGAACAGCCAGCCTCTTTTGCAATGACCTTTTGTGTCTTGTCCTCAGTGGCGGTTCTACATTGAAATACACCCTGGGCAAGACCCCTTTTGAGCGCCCCCCCGCCAACCCCCACACACACACAAAAATAACAAAAAAGTTCTGCACAAACAGTTATATTTTATTATAACAACATAAGTGGTAATTTCTCAATTGCACAAATCCTTCATTAGAAAGCCAGACTTAAGAGAATTAAGTTATTAACTATTGCAATTTAAACAGCAAACACACTTTTTAAGGTGCACAATTTCCACCTCCAACATTGCCAAAGGACAATGAACACCATTCTGCACAAAATATGAGTATAAGTTATCAGAACTTAAATAAATAAACACTATATTAATATGTCAAAAATATATACAATCAGATATATAAAAAGTAACAAAAGCAGAGAGCAACAATATTATCAACAAAAAAATATTAAGAATATTATACAAATAAAATATAGAATAAATATTCTAAATAACACAAATTCTTCATCACACAAATGTGAAAAAACACTAAAGAGGGCATAGGCCCAGAACAGAAAACAAACTAAGAACAGAAAACAAACTAAAACCTGACCTTTCTTGCCTTTCTTGATGCAAAATCATCAATGATGTCATCGTATGCAATCTGCTCCCCTATTAAGTGATTGATACTGATGACGGCAAGTCCAGTGAGCCGATCCTGGGACATGGTGGACCTCAGGTATGACTTGATCAACTTCAGTTTTGAAAAGCTCCTCTCTGCTTGAGCCACAGTGACTGGCAGAGTAAGTGCAATCCTGAGAGCAGTCCAAAAGTTGGGGTAAATCTCCGATAGATCATTATCATCCATAAAAGTGATAAGCTCAAGGAGGCTCATGGTCTTTGATGGCAGGTCAGGGAAGTTCTTAATTTCCTGCACATAGCTCTTTACTGTCCAAATCAGAGTGCCCCTTAAAGTGCAGTGTGGTGGCAAGTGCCTCGCATTGATCTGTCAGCTCCACGTCTACAAGACTTGGGAAATTGCTCAAAACTCCGAATTTCTTTCCCACATTTTCCAATGTGGAAAATCTCTCTTTGATGGCTGACGTGGCTGCATCAACGACAACATTGAAGAATTCAACCTCCAACTTCCTAAGTGCATCACTGAAAGACTCATCATGTGATTCATATGAGAAGTGGCGCTTTGTGGACCTCAGCCTTTTTTGTTTTAATACAGCCTCCACATTCATATCTTCACAAATCTCTTTGGCCGCCATCTGTGCAGTCACACAGCCAGTTGCCCTGTAGCTCTGGAGATCTCGCTCAGTCTTCTTCAAAAGACTCACGGCTAGGTCCACATGCATGTTAGGAGACTGCATGAGTTTGAGTTTGCTGGCATGCTGTATTGCAGATAGCATGTCATACCAAACAACCGTGCAGATGCTGTAGCGGTACGACCCCACCTCCTCAGACAAAGCCTCAGCCTTTATAGCAGGGTCTTTGGTGTGGTCTCTCACCTCAATTAAAGCGTCTCTCACGGCAGCTCCCTGGTACCTCATGGGCTCGACGCTCTTGACCTTGCTCTCCCACCTTGTTTCTGCCCACATCTTTAAGGTGATGCTCACATGGTTCTTTAGTATGGCCCATCTTTGGGTGGAGGCTGAAAATAATGTGTACAGCTTTTGCAGGACACCAAAATAACTTAAAGCATGAACAGATCCCTTAGCAGCATCACACACAACTAAATTAAATGTATGTGCCCCACATGGCACAAACAGAGCTCGGGGATTCTTTTCTAAGAGTCTGGCTTGAACTCCCTTGTTTTTGCCTTTCATGTTTGCCCCGTTGTCATATGACTGTCCTCTGCAGTCTTCAAAAGGAATTCCCAACTCCTCAAGTCTCGTCAGGATCATGGATTCCAAGTGCTGGCCTGTGGACTCATCTGCCTCGAAAAATCCCATAAAATGTTCCCTGATATGGGGTTTCTCCATCAGTGACACCACTGTAATGACCACTGACAACTGTTCTGTGTGGCTTATATCTGGGGTGCAATCCAAAATTATTTGGAAAAACTTTGCCTGCTTGATGTCATCCACTATAGCAGATATGATTTTGCTGCTCAACAAATCAATCAGCTCATTCTGCACATGATGGCCTAGGTAGCTGTTATGACTTGCTGTTCCTCTTTCGACACGGTTAAGGTGATCTTTCATGATGGGATCAAACCTGGCCATAAGTTCGACCTCTTTGAGGAAGTTCCCATTTGATGGTGTGAACAGTGTTTCTGTGTGTCCCCTTAAAGCCAAATTTCGAATGGCCAGTGACTGCACGATAGCAGTGAGACGTGTCAGCACTGCTCTCCATCTCACCCTTTCAGCCTCCAGAAGTGCCATCTCCTGCTTATCAATAGTTGTCCCACTTTTTAACCTCACTGACAGTTCCTTCCATGCTTTCATGCAATTGAGGTGTTCTGTACTGTTTTCATGTGATGTGAGATAATTGCTTGCATGTTTCCAATTTGCCATTCCTGCACTTGTTAAATTGATGTTCCTCTTGGAAAACAATTTTGATTTGATGCAAAAGAGGCTGTTGTTCTTAATTGAATAAATCAGCCAACTTCTTGCCATCTTTTCACCACTTACTAATGTCTTCTTAAAATATTGGTGGTGGCAACTTCTCCCATCACTCTCATTCCTATGGAAAACAAAGCCAGGTGGCACCTTACTTGGTCCTCTGCGAACCAGCTCAGTCCGAATCCTGTCAGTCAGATGTGAGGGCCAGTTAGCAGGGTCGGTTTACAGGGGCTCATCCTCTCCAGTGGGGCTCCGTGGGGGTTCAGCTCCAGGCATTTCTATCAGACAGCATATTGGCATATTTCTCAAAACACATAGCAGTGAAAAAACATAGTCCTACTCATAAATTATCAGAAATATTAAAATTACATTAAATTGCAGTTGTCTTGTAGCCTACACACACACACACGATATGCACACCTGAAAGCTCATGCTGGGGAGAAGTAGAGGCAAAGAGGTCTTCATCCTCAATATCAGATATTTGTGGAGACATATGTGTAGCGGAGGAGGTGGTTGGCTCATCCTGAAGGGTCGAGACCATTCCAGAAGAGGCCTGTGTAGCGGGGGAGGTGGTTGGCTCATCCTGACCATTGGCAGAGGATGCTCCAAAATATTTTAGAAGTGCCCCTGAAATTGCAATTGAATTGCATTTGAAATCAAAAGACCATAGGATAATGTTTTATAAAGCTTAAACAGCCTGGGGTCAAATTGACTCAAAACATAATAGAAGGGTTACATAAACATGCTCTTACACACTAAATGTCTGTCATTACACACTATATCCTCCTAGACCCGGAAAAAAACATTTATTTATTTATTTTTATTTTTTTCGTTTTTTTTTCCCCCCCATGTCATCACATTGTTTAGAGCATAGAAACAAATGGTAAAAAAAAGAAAATAAAAAAAAATTATTGAAAAATTATATTTTATTCATGTTATGCTATGGTCACTGGGACTCAGTTGTTTAAAAAATAAAATGACTTTAAATTATATGTATAGGCAAAAACAATGGGATTTTATTTTTTAATCACCAAAAACTTTTTGGGTTTCAGGATATTTTTCAACCAAAATTTGTATATTAATCTAACTTTCATGGAGGAACCATTAGCTTTTTGGTTACTGCCTCAAATTCTATGCATGACACACTTTTAGTTATGACTTGTAAAACTGTACTTAGAAACTATACTTGGCATACTGTGTAGCAAATAAATAGCAAATGTTCGTCTTTAACCTACAGATTTGAAAATGCCGTTGGTTATTTACAGGGCCTAACATTAAACCAACTGATGGAAATGATAACTGAACTTGTAACAGTTTTATTGCAAAGCACAATATTATAAATTAGATCTCGTGATTGAGTTGAAACCAAATTATTGTTGTATAAGCATAGCAAGCATCATAGCAAAAAGGCTAACAAAGAGTTATACCCACCACCAATTAACATTAGCCCTTCATTCATGAAATGGATACTGTAATCATACAGAGAGAGAGAACATAGTTGCATACCTTTATCTTTTGCTCGTTTCTCCTCTTCTTCTTTTCTTTTTTTTCGAAATTGGGCACCTGATGGCTTTGACCTTTTCTTCTCCATCTCTGTTTATTTGGCACTCGACAATCAACAGATTTCCCATCCCCCCAACTGTCACTCATGACCAGAAGTCAAGACTAAACCAATTCACCTTGATGACTGCATAATCGTTTTGTATTACCTAGTTTCATTTGCAGGAACTATAGGCCTGTATTATAACATTATGAATGAAATGTGTGTTATTTGGAAGAAAGTCAAGGTGTGTGACTGACTTTAGCCTATTATTAATTATATTACTAATGTGGATCCCCCGTCCCCGTCCACCCCCCCGCCCGTTCCATTTGAGAGAGACCCAGAGGTGAAATTTCGCCCGCGCCTCTCGCCCCACCCCCTTTTACACTTCTCTCGCAACACACAGCTTTTGTGCATGGTACATTTTCAGCAAGCAGTAGCTGCAGGGAGCGCCAATTTGCCAATTCTACACACAGTGAAATGATATAAATGATGAAAAACCGCTTCGCAACGCAGAGGATTTTTTTTTTTTTTTTTTTTTATCTGCTCGTGCTGCCGCCCCCAATGTGTCATGAAAAAATGACGCCCCGGGCGGCTGCCCGGTTCGCCCGTGCCTAAAACCGCTACTGCTTGTCCTCCTTGTGCAAGGTGTCAGTAGTCGTTTTCTGGACAACTGTCAAGTCAGCAGTCTTCCCCATGATTATGTAGCCTACTGAACTAGACTGAGAGACCATTTAAAGGCCTTTGCAGGTGTTTTGAGTTAATTAGCTGATTAGAGTGTGGCACCAGGTTCTTCAATATTGAACCTTTTCACAATATTCTAATTTTCTGAGATACTGAATTTGGGATTTTCCTTAGCTGTCAGTTATAATCATCAGAATTAAAAGAAATAAACATTTGAAATATATCAGTATGTGTGTAATGAATGAATATAATATAAAAGTTTCACTTTTTGAATGGAATTAGTGAAATAAATCAACTTTTTGATCATATTCTGATTATACAGTATGACCAGCACCTGTATATATACAGAGGTGGGACCAAGTAATTCCTTTCAAGTCAAATCCCAAGTCCTCAAAGTGTTCAAGTTAATGAGATAATTAAGTGACTAATTAAATGATGATTGAACACAAGTGATGAACACCTGATGTTAACAATCAACAACACTGAAGAAAAGAGAAACACAAGAACTACAACTGACTTCAGCCACAGCCTTGGATGGAATCAACTGAAAATAAATAAATAAATTAATTAATAAATAAAAACCAGACAATGCAGCCATAATTATAGTCAAAGTTTGATTTAGTTTGTCTCTTGACCTTTTTGAGTAATTCAAAGCAATTTGTTTCTAAGCAATTAAAATATTGTTTCACAGCAAATGTGTGCATTGCTGAATTAAGCCTTGAATAAACAAATTACTTTACACTGATTATAACTCATGATGAATAAACATCATGAATTGGTCTTCCTCTTT